>NC_073352.2:26305000-26402500 GCF_027580225.2 Misgurnus anguillicaudatus | reverse complement strand
AGTTTAATTTCTTTCCACCGTGACCGCAAGGGAAAATATCCCTCCATTAGGCTTTTTCTCCGATTGTTAAGCTTCAATTAAGTATTTCATTCCGGTGACTAGCCGCCATGTGAGTATTTGCACAGGGGAAATGAAATGGCTCATCTAGACGTCTGCACTTTTCCCAGCACACTGTTTGAGTTTGGGTTATTTGAGTTGTTTTGATAATGATATATTTATCACGTTCCACATTATTTCAGTTTGCTTAACTAAAATGAGAAATTAATGAAGCCGGTTTTCTGTCTGATGTATCCATCAGTCAGCCTTATGCACAGCTTGTGTTGTTATTTTGCTTTTCTTTGCATATGGATGTTGAAAGGAGTAAAAGACTTCAGATTCACATGCAAGTATAGCAACTATTCTTATTATGAATAATCTTTATTTTCCCTAAAAAAATATTTTGTTTAGTTTAGGTTTCTGTTTTTTTACATTTTACATAAATGGAAGCTGGTATGCAACCAGAATAGTAACACTTTTTCTGCCTCTAATCCTGTAGAAAAATACAACTAAACAAGCTGATATCTTTACAGTGTGCCCATCAATCTGAGAATCTTATCCCAGAGAAAATTTGTATTGCTTAATGGTTGCTGTTTCATTGCTTAAAAGATTTGCTGGAGTTCTCGGTTGTGTTTGATCTAACTTAGTCTCATGTTTCGCTTGAAGGGACAGTAAGTTGGATTTTCCCCCATCTAGTGGTGAAATTGTATTTTGCATTCAAACGAATAGTGCTCTGTAGCGCCTCGCTTTTCCAAATGCGTTGCAACAACGCGAAAACGCCTTGTGGGAGCGTGTTGGTAGGCTTGTGCTTTTTGTCCCTCTCTGCTATTATAGTATATAATGTATTTATGAAATAATATGGATTTGAGAAATGTTTAATTGAAATCTTCAATAATAATGATTTTTGATCACAAACTTGGTTAAAGGAAAATATTTTTCAATATTTTACTATGTTCTTACCTCAACTTAGGTGAATTAATACATACCTATCTTTTTTGGTGCGTGCACTTAATCTTTGTACAGCGCTTCTTGAATGTGTTAGCATTTAGCCTAGCCCCATTCATTTCTTATGGCTCCAAACAAAAGTTTTATTTTGCGCCACCATACTTACTCGTGTAACTACTCATGTAACTTCAAATAGGGAAAACATGGAAGTGTTTGGTTTCTTCTAAATTCATCCCTGTTTGGAGCCATAGGAATGAATGTGGCTCGGCTAAATGCTAACACATTCACGACGCTCTACAAAGATTAAAAGTGCACGCATTGAAAAAAGATAGGTATGTATAAATTTGTCTAAGTTGAGGTAAGAACATATTAAAATATTGAAAAACGGTGGTGTTTTCCTTAAACTGACCCCAGTTTTTGACCTCTTGAGACGTTTGTAAGATTTCTGTGTCTCTATTTAGTAGGGAAAATATCTAAGACCAGTTTGATCTCATTACTGTCTAGGAGAAATTACTGAGATATTAAAGAGAACATATTTGGGATTTTTCTTTGTGTGTAAGTTTAATTGCATGTATTATGTGGTTTTGTAATGGTTTCAAGGATGTTTGAAGCATATTAGCAAGCTGAAATTTTTAGTTCTCATAAGATTAGGAAAATTCCACTATAAACATGACACTTCAATGTCAAAGCATGTTTTTACTTTTCTTTAATGACGCAGATCATGACCGAGTCTTGTAGAAATGGAAAACATCAGGATCATTGCGTAGGTGTGATAGAAAGATCTGACCTTCAATGTTTTGTTGTTATTTCTTGCAATTTTAACCTGTTTACCAGAGTCAAGTAGAAGACTTGGGAGGCTATAGATTATAAACAAATAGGTTTGTGTTGACTCACATTTAAATTCACACATGGAAATATAACCACCCACATGACTTGTTGCTCAAGACCAGGCTTGCTATTTCTTTAGAGTGTCAGCCGAGCCCTGGACCGCACAACACTCTACAGTGTGCGTCTCCTCGGCAGTGTTGACAACTAATTAAAGCTCAGTCCCTGAGGAGACAGCTGTGGTGTCCTCTGAGAGAGATCCACCTCAACCAACCCTCCCACTGCAGACCTGACTGCTAATGAGCACATTAAAGCAGCAGGCTACCTGTGAGATGCTGAAACATGGCCTTAAGGCATAAAATGAGAATTTAAAAAATAATAAAGCCGGAAATATGAGAGAGAGAAGGACCTGGACCTACTCTAATGACCGTGCTGTGATTATATATACGTGTGCACCTGTTATGAAACACATCCTGTTTTGTGCATGTACACGGATATATCAAACAAAAAAAAACATCATTAATTCTCCATAATAATGCATTGACCAGATAATAGTTTATATTTTCTTGTTATTAGACAGCTATTTGGATGCTGTAGTAAGACGAGTCCCAATTTATAAGAGATTTTATACAGATTTGTTTATTTTTATTTTGGTCCTAAATTACATCTGCTTCTTTGAGATTTGTGGTTGTTGTAAAGCACCAAGATCTGACACCTAGATCTGATTTCAGATCAGCTTCATCTACGTCAGTGCTTCTCAATTATTTTCTGTCATGCCCCCCCCCCCCAGGAAGAAGTAAACATTTCGCGCCCCCCCAACTCTCCGCTGCGACTGTAAATAGTATAATTTGTCTATAAAATGACACATCTGCAAAGCATTGTATCCTTATTAACATTAAAGAAAACACAAAAAAAAGAAATATCAATCAACTTACAACAAAGAATAACTTTATTAACATTGTTTTTTAGTCTGTAACAGAAAAGACTTAAAATGCATCAATTTGCCTGAAATAAAAAAATCAATCCTTATTTACAGTATATTTTTTGACCATTTGATACTGAAAAATGAAATTAAATATAATCAATAAATAATAATAAAAAACTCAAGCGGCTTATAAACGTGTTTGGGGTGTAATGTCTTTAAGTGACGGTGCAAAAAAATCACTTCCTGAAAAAGTATTTTCCCCGGGGTCTCCCGCCCCACTATTTGAGAAGCACTGATCTACGTTAACTGAATGGTGTTATTGCCTGCATAATTTGCCCTTGAGAATGTTTTGTTCTGAGATCATGTTTGAGCAATGTTTTGGGCCAGTATCATACATTTTCATTTCAGAAAAATATGTTACATTTCTTTAGTTCTAAATGCAATTCAGATACATTGGTTTGACTTTTAATTTGTCCTTTGTGAAATATTTTAGATCTACTGTTTTTGGCTGATGTGTACTGTCAAAAAACATTATCCAGGCACAATAACATAAGGCACAATAACACAAGACCCCTCTGTTACGCAGTGCCCGAAAATAGTCCCCTGCTATTAAAAGTAACCAAGGGGACTATTTTTGGCCATTGTATATATTGTAATATCACTACGCCTGCTGCAGCCATGTTACAGCAGCAAAGTCCTTGATTATTACGCCAGTTTGAGATTATAGTTGCTAGCCATATCCGCCTAGAAAATCGCAACTTTTAATTTTCTGTTGGTCTTAGTACACAATGTAACTAGAGTCAAGTTTTAAATAGGTATATTGAAACTCTTTGGTTATTTTTTTGCGCGATGCTAATGGTCTAATCAGATTCAATGGATTGTGCTAAGCTATGCTAAAAGTGCTAGCGCCAGACCCAAGATCAGCTAAATGGATTCCAAAACGATAAAAATTAAATGTTTAACTCTGAGGAGCTGGAAAATTAGCATATTTTCTAAAAAAAGTGCAATGTCTCTTTAAAGAAGAATATTTTCTAAAAAGGCATAAACCTTTGTAAAAATCATACAAATTCCTGCCGTTGGCTGGCAACTTTTTAAAAAAACACACTGGTGGGGAAAGAGGTAAACACCCCCTCTACTTAACATTTACTTTAGTAGCCCCGCCCACTGGTTTGCGCAAATTGGATAGCATCCAAACAACAAACATGCTGTTAAAGACTGCTAAATATTGTGCAGTGCCTGGTTGTGAAAGAACATGGTCACTACATAACATTCCCTCGGAATCTGATATTAGGAATGCATGGTTGACGTTTATTTTTAAAGAAGTTCCAGCTCATGTGGGTAAAACATTAAGCAAACAAGCTACAGGTCAACTCTGGTTTCGCAGAGAGACTGCAAATAAAAAGCAATGCTGTTCCATCAATATTGGATCTGGACAGAATAGCGCAGCATCTTATGTGAGTACATCACTTTAATAGGTCACTATTGCTTTGTTAGAGATTGCTTGATATGTCCTAATTGTGTGTACAGTAGCATCCATGTCTAACAACAAAGTAAGTCATAAGGACTTACTACCAGTGTTGTTTTTGGCAGCCCTTTTAGTTTTAGTCTTAGTCTTTTGGACGAAAATGCTTTTTAGTTTTAGTCACATTTTAGTCACTTATAAACTTGATAGTTTTAGTCAAGTTATAGTCGACGAAAACACTAAAAGGTTTTAGTCATGTTTTAGTCGATGAAAACGCAAAAATCTTTTGGTCAAGTTTGTCAATTTTAGTAAAAAAGTAGTCTTTAACAAATTAATTTAGGTTAAAAAGTGTGGTGTATTTAATACTATTAAAATGTGCATTAAGGTTGTCCCTGAGGGCTTGCCGTTGTTTTAGTCATTGTGCCTTCTGCGCATGTCATAACAGAAAAGTTGAGCCTGATATACCCTCATGTTGAGTTTGTGTATTACGCTGAGACCTCGCTTATAAAGTTAAGAAACACATGCCTTGTCTTGTTATTTAAATACCCCACAAAAAGTATTGGAAATGGGCTTAGGTTTGACAAGTAGATACATGTAAAACCTTAAGCTTACCATGAAATGTGTCACAAGCCGATTGCTGAGTAAAATTGAATGTATATGATATGTTAACAGCGTGACTTGTTGGTTATCTTTAAAAAAAAAATATTAGCATGATGAGCCTTCAGGTGCCGCTTGAGGTTGGTGGTATTCTTTCCACCTTGTGGCCACATTTACCATCATCTCCCAATATGCATGTCGTTTTTCTACCCAAATGGATTTACTGAAAGTGTGTTCATAAATCATCTTGTCGTTTCCGTTTATTGGCATCACCGCCACGGTCCTTCGAACTCGCCACAGCCGCAGGTGTGTTGTTGTTGTGTGAAATCTATCTGGTGCGCGTGCACGGCAACAGCCGGGTGGTGGGCGTACCCAAAACAAGGATAGGAAGCGGCAGCATTGCTGATACTTTTTAGCTTAAAACACACAGATTTCATGCTAAATAGGCAGAAATTACATGCATTGTGAACGTCAGACTTATAATAATTTTCATTCCGTCTCGTCTCGTCAACGAAAACTCGAAAGCATTTCGTCATGTTTTTGTCACCTTAGAGCCATTTTTAGCTAGTCATCATCGCGTTATCATCATAAAAAAAAGTGCGTCAACGAAATCATTTTGTTATCGTTATCGTTGATGAAAACAACACTGCTTACCACACTGTCACACGCTGTAGCATCCCTGTAGCATCCTTAGCCAGCTGCTGTTTAAAAACACAGTCAAGTGATTTAGATTCTTATGCGCGATTAACATGTTGTTTTTATGGTCATTTCTAGGCCTGTCGCATTTGAAGATTTGTTGTTTGCTACTTCACCCAAACGCATTGTCATTTACGTGTATCATGTTTTTGTGCATAGAACATCTTGCGACTCGAACATATATGTGTTAATCCCTCTGGCTGCCATTTGTTTTTAAAACACTCCCCACATGTAATGATAAAGGATTGAAAGCTAGTTTACTATGAAAAACTGTTATCCAATCCATAGCAGTGGGCGTTTACTTCCAAGTCTTCAATGCGGCCTGCCTATCAAAAGCTTCTCAAGCCAGCCTCCAAACCAGGGTACAAAATAGCCTATTACTTATTGCTTTTGATGCTTTTGAATGTAAAAACCATGCAAACGTTATAAGTAGACCTCAGACAACATTATAAAACACAAAAAATGTCTGATTCACCACACCTTTAACATTATCATTAATATTATGACTTCACACACCGCTAACATGGATAAGACATGGATTTGTGTCTAATATATAGAAAGTTGTTTTTTAAGGGTTTTATATAGAGAGAGCTTTTAAAAATGAGCATTGCTGAGGTGTGTTGTGTTCATACTGAGTTCTGCTCATATTTTAATTGCTTTTATTCTAGTAGGCTGAAGAGGAAAGTATGAGGTCATGGATGGTGAAGCTTCAGTAGACTTGATTAAACGTATGATCCCATCCACACAGGATTATCAAATCATCCGTGTGCACAGGATTAATATAACACAGCCACAATCATGGCACATCTGTACTGAGATACGACACACACACACAAACCTTATTACTTCTCCACAATCATGAACTAAGACGCAAACACACAGTTGCTTTTGGTATTTCATCTTGATTTGGTAAATTGCTGCTCCTTAAAAGCAATTTTAAAATGAGGATAAAGTAACAGATTGATTTAAGCTCTTGAAGCTATAGGATATTGGTAAAAGCTGTACCTGAAAAGGTTTCGAAAGGATTTTCTGGAATTACACTGTGAATCCCTTCATCAGCTGACGTTAATGATGAAATGTCATTCTCTTTTGAAGTTCTCCGAGTCTGGACACTTCAAAGTCCACACTGTTCTCTTTAAATATTAAAGACAGAGCTGCGGTGGACATTATTAGATGATGAGAACAGCTAGACCCCGGATGCCTTCATACGTCCCCAAAGATGGTATACGCAAGAAAATAAGAACGAAAAACTTGTTCACTTTTTTGACTGATTCATTTAGTAAGACAGGAGAAATATTAAGAAGACGAATGATGTAGTTAGTGGAGACATAACATTTAGGGTAATTGACTCATTGTCGTGATGGAGATGCTACGTCCCAATTTAGACCTCCTAATTTTGTTAGCCGCTGAAGGAATATGGTATTATTTTGTCACAGACATACATTGGTTGAGGGGTAGATGGATGATGCATTTCACCTCTCTTATTGCACAGGAATGATGATGTATTCTGTGCATTTAGCCGCCGTGATGTTTGGCTGAATTGGACTGCTTAAAGGAAAAAGTCAATGGGCCATTTTTGTGTAGAATTGCTGTCATATGGGGAATTGAGGCTCGGAATTGTCTCATGGATCTTTTCGTCCAGAAGGCGACGGCTGCTGTCATCAATCTTAGCAAAGCAGTGAAATAGGCTTGAAGACAATTCTCGTCTTGCTGGAACAGCCCGGCTGGCTCATCAGTGGAAAATGAACAGTCGAGACGTTACCTGCATTATTTTGAACTTGACTTGTCTCAAAGCCTATATATGACTGATATATATATATATACATTTTAGATTTGATGAGATTTTTCTTTATATACAATCTCCAACTTTAACTTTTTAAATGTTTTTTTTTTCACAATTAAGGTTTGTCATTTGAATTTAAAGGCGGAGTGCATGATTTCTGAAAGCCAATGTTGACATTTGAAATCACCTAATACCCAAACACGCCCCTAACCTAATCGAAGTTGGACCTTCTTTGGATAGACCTGCCTCACATGTACGCAACCCAGGCAACAATGTCGTAAATGAGTGAAAGCAATGTGCATTACTACGGTAATCCAAGTCGAATGTGTTTTGATAGTACTGCATGTTTTAACATGTGAATGGTTTTGCTCCGTTTTACTCGGCAGGCGACTTTAAACGCTCGGCACAAGAGTTAGGCTGCATTCACACCAGCTGCGGTAAAGGCATCAAGCGTGAGTGATTTCAATGTTAAGTCAATGTGAAGACGCATTGACGCGCGTCTGGAGGTCTCGCGGCGCGAATAAGGCGTTTGGCGCGGTAGGCACGATTTCGCCTCATTCGTGCGAATGCAGCAAATTGAGCGCAGTACGTGCCATACTCGCTAATGGTGCTTTTTGTGCATTTTGCATTTGACGTGAATTTGCGGCTGACGCCCGAGTTGAAAAATGTGAACTTCGGCGGATTTTTGCACCGCGTTAACCAATCAGGAGCCTGCTTGCTGCTGTGGCGGCAGCCCCACCCGGAGTCACTCATTCAACATGGAGGAATGCTTGATATTGTCCGTGAGCAGTCATCCGGAGCTATACGACACAAGTTCTTATTTCTTAGCTTATTTCTGTGTTTTTTTAAAACTATTATTCCCCTATTGTAAAGATGACCAAATACAAACCGGTAACTCTCTCGATGAATGCACGATCAACATCAGCCATCTTGCAAATAGGCAACCGCATAGCACTTGCCCCTCCCACAAGAAGCTTATTTCGCCTCTGACGAACGTCAAATGCTTGTTTTTTCCGCACATCTACTTTGCTATAGACGCGCGAATGCATTCAAAATGTCCAAGCGGCAAACTAGACGAGGTCACGCGGTAGACATGATTTTGTGGCTGGTGTGAACCCACTGTAAAAGGCGGAGGTGGGTATTTTGTCACGGACAAACGGCTGCAGGAGACATAGATCGCATACACATGCTGCAGGCTTAAAGACTGTGAGTGATGTAAGTGTCTTAGCTTGACTTATTTTTTTCAACAGTATTGCTTAAACCCCTTTAGAGGTTTGATAGAACTGAGTGCTCTATCATCCGTGTCATTAGTAGACACACCCCTTACTGCTGAATGGGTACAAATGTGTTTTGGTACTCGGCCCGACTCACCTTTTCAAAGCGTTTTTCAAAAATCATGCGCCTTTAACCTATAAGCATAGTTTAAAAAACAGACTTTAAAAAATGCTGGGTTATTTTTAAAAAGGGACAAACCCAGCTGTTTGGTTAAATTGACCCAGAAAATGTTTACAGTGTATGTTTGACCCAACAATTGGTTAAAACAACCCAACATTTTGGGTTGAAACAACCCAGCATTGGTTAAACTACAACTCAACAAGTTAAGTTTGGATCTTTTTGACCCAATGCTGGGTCAGAAATAACCCAGCATTTTTAGTGTACACTTTTTGAGCACGCACTCTTAAGAGTTTGGGTTGTTTTAACCCATGGTGGGGTAAAATGGGTGGGACAAACCAAATTGTTAGGTTATAAATAAACCTATGCTTGAGTATTTCAATTTTAAATACAGGTTGTATGAACCAATTGTTGGGTTTGTCCATATATTACTCAACTGCTGAACTGAAACAATCCAGCATTTTATTTTATTTTTGAGTGTAGATAACCCATAAGCAACATATTGGTAATTCATGAAATGGGACCTACCATAATTTGCAGAAAGTTTGGTTTCTTATAGAGTAAATATAATATTCTATTATTTCTCAGCAGAGCCATAGAAAAGTAAAGCTTTATTTGAGTTCAAATTTCTCTCTCTCTTTCTCTCTCTCTCTCTCTCTCTCTCTCTCTCCTGACGCTTCACCCTGCTGGCGTCTCTCTTATCTCAAAATTACAAACTGTCCTTCTGTCTGGAATGGAAGAGCTTGTGTTTGATAAAACTTTCAGACTCTTTCTAAAAGGGCAAGGATTTGTAGTTTTGCTATCAGTCAAGTCAGTCAGTATTAAGTTTGCTGTGATAACACAAATGTCATGCTGTGGAGGACTATAGAAGATTTTTTTTCTTGGCTGTTTGCTTTTGTTCTTGTATCGTGGCCTGTAATGGCAGACATTCAGTGTTCAACTCATCACCTTTATCCATCAGACACAGCGCTCAGCATACTACTGGTTACTGTATAGTAAACGTCTGCGTTTTACAGCCTGCAGGAAAACAGGGCCTTCTTTTATTCTTGTTAGAAGATATCAAACACTATAGGTACGTTTACACGCAACCAAATAATCTGTTTGTAATCGTATTAATGGCTCAATCGTATTGAAAAGCTTTCATGTAAACACCTTAATCAATACGATTGAGGATGATCGGATGCAAATTTGGATCGTATTGAAGGGGATGGTGTACTGTGATCCTATCAGCAGGAGAAAAGTATGCATGCAGTGTTTCCCGCAGAAAATTTTTTAGTTTGTTAGACCACATCTTTCTTATTTCGACCGTGTGGCGCTTTTCTCCGAGATGCACTTGACGGCCTTTTGTGCAGCGGAATTTTTCATTATTTTTTTTAGGACGACCTAGTTAAGGCAGTAGGGTTTCCAAGCTTAGGCGGGCCACCTGAACTGAAATGTGCTGCGGGAAACCCTGGCATATAAATGCAAATTGGATGCAAAAATACATTGTGGAAATGCGCAGAACATTTGTGCTCAAGTTTACGTCTTATAATTACCTCTTATATTACATGATTCTGATCATGCAATAGCAAGGCAATGGTTAAGGTAACATTATTGGGGTCACACGCTGTTCAAGCGATGTACATTCTGCCACATTTATGTGTACTTTTAAAACATTAGGCTACTTAAAGCAATAAAATAGCGTTGGGCTTTTTGAAAAGTGTGTTTTCATGACCTATTTCTGAAAACTTCTTAAGAACAACTTTCTCCAACTCAGTTTTGACTTTTATCTAGAGAATAAGCGTGAACTCGACTCGATAGATGCTGTCCGCAGCGTAGCCCTGCCAAGTCTTCTGATTTTTTGAGTTTAGATTTGGGCTATTGTTTAAACTGTTTCCACCAGTTGTTTTTTTCTGCGGGTTAAAGATGAAAAGATTTTGTTGATTCGGGTTATTGATATTTGGGCTGTGGACAGTCATTGGGATGCTTTTGTGCGAGTTTTAAATGTCCATTCGGATGGTTTTCATAAGCGAATCTGGCAACCCTAGCTGTCCACTTGAGCAGACGTTCGGTTCGGAATGGAAACAAACATTTAAATCAGATTGTAATGTTTAGGGTGCATGTGAACTGTATTGTCGTAACCTTCAATCGTATTAAATTCAATCAGATTGACACATTTTTGTGCATGTAAACATAGCCAATGACACGTGACACATTTTGATACACTGAGATAAAGCACTTCTGGTCTACTTTGATTCTCACTCCTATTTCATGTTTGTATGTCGGATCTCATTAATGTCCATAATTTTTTTAAGATTAACACAATTTCATAGTTTGATTTTTAATAAATGTGATGGCATTAAACATTATGCATCTACTGACTATACATTCCATACATTTTCAATTTTACATATTTGTATGTGTTTGTATTTTCGTAAACATTTGTTTCTAAATGTAAAAGATTGACATTTTAGTATGGCGTTGAATCAGACCCAAAAGTCGCGCGCACAAAAACCACGCGCGACCGCGAGATACAAGCGCGCAGAACACCACTCCCGCGCGGACAAGCGTCCCCGCGAGCGCGCAGAACACCATCCGCGCGCGGAAAAGCGTCCCCGCGAGCGCGCAGAACACCATCCGCGCGCGGAAAAGCGTCCCCGCGAGAGCGCACCTCCGCCCAGCGCGCACAAATGCAGTCACGCGAGCAAAGGCTTGGATGAGCGCTCGCTCGACTCTCTCTATGCTCTCACAGCTGCACCACACGCGCTCGCTCGATCAAGATGACTTTTGGGACTTTGGGGGCGGGACATTGACTGATGTCTCCGCGTCTGTGATTGGTTGTTTGATTTGATTAGTGACACGCATGGTCTCTTGTTTCACTATCCGTATCCAGTCAATCTAGGCAGAGAAAACATGTTTTAATATGACCATTATGTCGGAGTACGTAATTTATGTTAGAACATTAGTCTTGTTTAAACCATGCAATAAGCTCCCCTTACAAAAATGAACCATGGTTTTACTACAGTTAAACCCAAAAAAACATGATTACTGTAGTAAAACCATGGTAACCACAAAATAACCATGGTTTTGATAACCATGGTTTTTAAAAACCATAATTAAACCATGGTAAGTGTAGTAAAACCATGGGGTTGCTGATAGTAATCAATACACCAAAAAAACATGGTTACTACACTTTTACCACAATAAAACCATGGTTAATGTTATTAAGGGTCCAAACATAACCAAACATTAATACTTATTTTAAGGTATTCATTTTGTTTGTTGTTTAATATGTAGATAATTTAACAACCATATTATGGCAAATGAAACTCATTGGGAAACTCAAATACAACAACAATGTAAAATTAAATGCTATTTTGACCCTGAAAAGATACAGAATAAACTATATTAAAAAAACTAGTATCTATTTTTTTTTAGTTTTTTTTATATATATACATATACACATACACATTTATACACACCAACACAGCAGTCCATAATTTCTTTATAGTGAGTTGGTGTTTGTATGTATCATTTCTGGTAATCTTTGTTTACACAATATACTTTACACTATACTATTTTGTTTTGTATATTTAAAAAAAATCTTACTGTTCCATTTGACATTTATTTATTCTTTTTTTATTTGTACACAGCCCAACTGAAAATGCTATACATGTACAGTCTTTGTCATGCTGATAAGGTACACTAAAATTACAATTGTTAGATAATATCACCTTTTTTTTATAAAGTTTTGTACAGGACTATACTAAAGTTTGCTAATGCTAAGTCCGAACCAACTCTGTGACCTGACAATGTCAATATGTAGCAGTAGCCTACAGTATATATGCAAGATGATAAACAGTAAACATAATATATAATAAAATTGGCATTGTTGTTTGGTTTTGCAATCATTAAAATTACGTGCTCCGACATAATAGTCATATTAACGTGTCTTCTCTAGCTAGATTGACTGGATACGGATAGTGGAACAAGAAATCATGCGTGTCACTAATCAAATCAAACAACCAATCACAGAAGCGGAGACATCAGTCAATGTCCCGCCCCCAAAGTCTCAAAAGTCATCTTGATCGAGCGAGCGCGTGTGGTGCAGCTGTGAGAGCATAGAGAGAGTCGAGCGAGCGCTCATCCAAGCCTTTGCTCGCGTGACTGCATTTTGTGCGCGCTGAGCGGAGGTGCGCCCTCGTGAGGACGCTTTTCCGCGCGCGAATTGTGTTCTGCGCGCTCGCGGGGATGCTTTTCCGCGCGCGGATAGTGTTCTGCACGCTCGCGAGGACGCTTGTCCGCGCGCGAATAGTGTTCTGCGCGCTTGTATCTCGCGCTCGTGCGTGGTTTTTGTGCGCGCGACTTTTGGGTCTGATTAAACGCCATATTTTAGATGCTGACAATATGATATACATTGAAATGTCTGGACCGTGGCGCATATAAAATGTCCTAAAAAACACATTTTCCATTACATAACCTATGAATACTGACATTGCATCGACATTTCACATTTTAGACACTTGTAAATACCCAACCCAAATCCTTTAAATGTCAATTTACAAAGTAATACATTACAAAGGTAAGAGTGGCAGTATTTTGATGAAAGCTCGGGATGTTTGCAGAGATTTTGCAGTGAAGAGAATTTGCAGGACAGCCCCATCAGTTTGACTGACAGACCTTCCCAACAAGCCAACACAGAAAGCAAGCATGAGTGAGCCGCTTGCCAATACCGAAGATTACTTCGTTTATCACCAGCAGTCTGATTACACAAAGGGCCAATGCCACTGTGCTCTTGTGCCCGTTCTTGGACACACAATAAATGATTGGGGCGCCCAGTGATGGTCGACAATACTGAAACACATGTCGACTTTTTTAGGTCAGCTTTAGTTTTGAGGGCAAACCAAGGGTTACATCGATCAATGTTTTGAATTTCATTTTGAAGAAATTGAGTTGTTGGTGATATCTTTTCATCATACTTCAGAATTACTGTTTTAGTATATTAGTTTTCTCATCAACAATAACGTTTATCAGCCATCTTATCACATGCGAGTGTTATTGAAAGTGAGTTTGTGTTTTGGGTCAGTGTCCAATATTGATTTTATGTTATCGAAGGATTGTGTGCACCATTGGATGTATGAGTTTATGAATGTTAAATTATGGATTTAATTTACTAAAATTAAATTGATCTGTATGGTTACTTTGTCAGCCAGAACCTCCCTAGTGCAAAAAATATCTTTGTAGTGGAAAAAGGTTTTATAGACTGTAAAGAAAGAACTTGTTCTTTTAAGGAAGGATATCTTTTGGGAATTTTACATTTAAAATTCAAATCACAATGATAATTTTTCCTCTCGACTGGCTAACTTAGTACAGGGTGCTTGATTTTTCCTCCGGCTGTCATAAATGCATTCTAAATACAGAAAAGGGTCTTTCCATCTCTTGTTTCCCCCCATCTACTGATGTTATCAGGGGATATATATCTTATACTTTCTGTTCTTCGTGTTCTCCATCCTATCATCTGTCAGCAGCACACATAACTACAACAGTGGCTCCGTCAAATCATCTGATACCAGCGTCTAAAAGACAGACCCACACAGAGCAGCGCAGGCAGAGAGAAAGCAAGACAGAGCCTGGAGAAATGTGTCTCTCTGTCCTCCTCTCATATCCACCACTCTCTGTCACCAGCCCTCGGGGTGGCCGACTCGCCCGAGCTCTGCCAAAATATTTTTCTTCTTGACGAGACGGCCCTGTCAGCCTCTCACACGTTATGCATGTCAAAATCTGTTCTAACTGTGCCAACTGGTAAGTGCGCTTGGCATCTCTAGCCACCAATGCCACTCCTACTGGCTTCGCTTAGCTTCTGGATGGACTGTACAGTATATAAGACTGGAGCTGCTCAGTTAATTGAGTTAAAATCTTAATGGTAAATTAGATATTACACCACAAAAGTGGCATAGTGCCATGCCATATTCTTGAGAGAAGTCTTTCCTGTGTGCCTCATGGGTAATGAGAAGCCTTTATAGGCCATCAGTTAGGACTAAAGGAGCTGATATCAATTAGGACTGATGGGGGCAGGGTTTCTCTCTCAATACTGACAGATTTCAGGTAATCTCCTGCCTTTCTATGCCATTTTGCACCTTGTTCTCTTCATGTGTTCAATACGTATTCCCTGTGTAATTTCACTTTATTTATTATGACTCAACTTGTATACTTAAATGTTCTGATTTCTTTGTATGAATTCAATATTTGGCTTGATGGCTACATTTGGTGGAAATTTTGTGTCACAAAATGGCCCACTTGGAAGTCCCCTTGCTGGTGGAGATGCTGATGTGTCAAATACTTATTTTCCCCGCTGTACATGTACTTACGTTTTCACACTGCAACGTATAATGTCTATATGTTGACAGGACTGATTTACGTATTAACAGCTTTACAGATGAACAGATTTGTAAATATTCCTATTCATAAATATTAAAATTGCGGTCATTGGCGTTCCTTACTCATACTAATGACATCTTTTCAGTCGTATTTTCTGACTTCTTTATTTAAGACAGTTTACTCATTTACCTTAATGAAATGTTCATGACTTTCAGAAAATTACACAATATTAAAGGGACACCATGAAACTTTTTGGCCACTAGGGGGTGCTAGACACGTATTTTTCACTTCTAGCGCTCCTAGAGCCCACAAGCGCCGCAGCACTGTCGCAAAGGAAAGGAACTGGCCAACCTTAAAACTAAACTAAAAACTAAACATTTAAAATGCTAAACGATCAACATTTTGAGACAACAGGGAGAAACGCAGTCATGTTACAACTTTCTGATGAGGAACTCATCAATGGCAGAAGCCATTTCTCAATCTGAAGGTTGCAGCCTCCGGATGTCTTATTTCTAAGCTGTATACGTCATCAAGACTGTCTTATTTCACAATATTAACAATTACAAAGTTGACTATTATACTTAGTTAATCGTAAATTGTTGCAGTATGCTTATGACTTGCGAATGTAATGCTCAGTTTACCTTAATAACCCAGGCTTGATGACGTATGCAGCCTGCATATTTGACCTCCGGAGGCTGCAGCCTTCCAATTGAGAAACGACCAGAAGTATTTCCTTGCCTTTTTCCAAACAAATATTGTTGCATCCTCTCTCTCTCCCTCGCCACCAGGATTTTCCGCAATGGCGCTCGTTATTCCTCTTTTTTTGTGTGAAAATCGCTCCAAATCCAAGTAAACCGATGCGTTTAGGTCTGCCGCTTTGTAATACGTCACGCGAGTGACAGCGGAACGCAGCAAATGAGGAAGAGAGAAGAGAGAAACGCTCGGATCTGATTGGTGAATGAATAGGGTTTGGTTTTACACTGTGAGCAAGTTTGAGTGCTATAGCAACATGGATTGTAATGTAAATATCATAGACACACTAAAAGAAAGGTAAATACGTGAACACAGCATCTGAATACAGGGAACTATATGCAATATAATCGCCGTAATTTATAAAGAACATCGCATTTATGTATGAATCAACAGTTTATATAAAAAATTGCCTTAAAGGGGAATCGAACCCGGGTCGCCCGTGTCATAGGTCCGTGACACTAAAGACTGTGCCACAGAGTCACATAATAGAAACTGCTCTCTACACTCCTTAAGTAGCCTCCAGCAAAATTCACGTTAAAAACAAATTGTGTGGAGGAAGTGACGTATGCCGTAAAGCAGTCGAATTTTGTAGTTTTTTTGGTGCTCTGGTTACTACCAGAAACCCTAAGTTTTAAAATACGAGTAAAAGTGATACAGACCCCGTCAGGCTATGGTAGACATGTCATTCAACCTATTTAAAGTCGATGTACTATCACAAGGGTCTTGAAAATGTATTATGAAGGTTGAAAAATTACATGGTGTCACTTTAAAGAAGACTACACTTTAAAACCTTAAAATGAATAACATTTCTGTAATCCTTTAACCCTTTTGTAATATTCAGTTTGTTTGCCATGACACAAAAACACATTTACTCCTATGCTTTCTTCTCTTATGCAATAATAAATACACCAAAACACAACATAAATTCACAAAAGACGGTAGTTTTATAAATTTAGCTGAAATCCATATTTTTTAAATGTATAAGATTTTGTGAAACAGATACAAATTCAGCCCTTTATCCAGCGATCTTGATCCCAGTTTTCATCAGCGACCATAAACGGCAAATCTCGCGTTTATTATTAATTCAAATTCAAAAATCGCTTAAGAAGCTCTACGAAACATTGCTTTACGGCACTTATATTAAATGCTCAAACTGCTAAATACCTGTCTAATAAAAAGTCTGTTATGCTTTTTATTTCTAACAGTACATGATTTTAATAAACTGTTTTGGGTTGGTTAAGGAGTAGGAGCATACTATATTGTTACTAAAATTTTCCCAAACGCTTCTGTCCGTTACGTTGCATAATATAAAAAGAATACATCACGTATTTTAAAAATTTTGTATAAAAGGTTTTAGGGTAAGGTTTGGGGTAGGGTGGTAATATTATCGATAAAATGGTTAAAGGGAAATTTTCAACATGATTTCACGGAAAGTCATGTTATAGTCACGAATATTTTGATTAATTTATTCGTGTCCATGGCACAAAATTCAGCTTTTTTTGTGCCTTGAACACGAATGTCTTTTTCGTGTCCCTCGCACAAATTTCTATAAATAGTTTTTCGTGTCCGTGGCACAACTTTCTTTTTCGTGTCATTTTATGTATTGCTTTCTCTTTAATTCCCCTATTTTTAAATCATTGTCGCTTGGAGTTAGGTTTGAGGTTTGGGTTAGGATGTACTTTTATGTATTGGTTTCTACATGTTTTGTAGCTGTAAAAACATAATGATGCTACGATTAAATATTGCAAATACATCACATTGTACAATTCAGCATGTATTTTAATGTACAAAAAATATGTTTTGTGTTTCTAAAAGTTTTTACTACGTATTACTATTAGCAGTGAGACCAGGGCCGGGTTTCCCAAAAGCATCGTAAGGCTAAGTTGATCCTAAAAATGATCGCAGGCCTATGAATCATCTTAGAATTACGGGCTGTTTCCCAAAAGCTTTGTAGCTTAAGTTGCACTTGAAAATCATCGTAGATCTACGAGTGGTCTGGAGTAATGGTTCATTCATAAGTGCATTGTAAGACAACAGAGTTACAAGGTCACCTACAGGACAACCAGCAAATTGCACTCCTGCAATGACGATAATGTAATGTTTTAAATGTTTATTTATTTATTGGGTTCTTCTTTGTTTATTTTATATTAAATATATAATATAATATATTTAAAATTCAAATGAGAAATCAAATTTAAATGACTAAACATACATTAATAAAGAATGAAAACGTATTTTGTACAAGTTGGTAAAAGTTTTTTGTATTTTGGTAAAAGTTGGTATAGCAAATTGATAAATGGTTCATACCAATCTGCTATAATTCATCTAAACATTGTTTTGAAGGGAAATGGCATCTAATTAAAGAAACAAATAAATATTTACGGTACAATGCAATAATCCATAATAATAAATAAACATAGATAATAAACAACAAATAATAATCTAAACTATAATAGAAGGCATTTCGCAGTGGGACGAGTCCTAACTAAATACGGAAAAGAATATTTAATAAATTATTATAACATTTAAAAAGTCATTGAACAATAATGAAAATATATTATTAAAAATATTAGTGCACATCGGCTGAAGATCATTAGCCTAAACAAGCTTTTGCTATAAATTCGAGTCATTCTATTGGTGACATTTCAGCACTTGACAAATGTATAGCTACTCGTAAGTAGCACTTAAAACCCAGCTGCGAGCGATCGTTTCACGTGCATCTTTGGGAAACGCACGTAAATGAACAACGAATGTTCGTTAAGTAGCTCGTAGAAAGCGCTCTTAAGTGCAAAGTTCAACCATTATCGGGAAACCCAGCCCAGGCTGGTATTGTGAACAAAAAAATGCACTTTTTCAGATTTGTGTAATTGTATGGTGTAACCAGAGGTCGTGTTAGTTCATTTGTTTTTGTCGACATTTCATTTTTAATCATGAACTTACAAGCCGAGCATAAACAGTAAGTAAAAATATGTGCTTTTATTTGTGAAAAGAACAGATGAACAGGGACCATACGTCACTTATGTACCTTATGTTCAGCACCACATGAAGCAGATGAATTAATGTTTTCTGAAGTGACAGCGGAGGCAGTAAAACACGCTACTTTTGTATAAAATGAACAAATCAAATTTACACTATGGTTAGTATAATAAAATGGTCATACAGACTATATGAAAATGTTTTCTGTTAAAATCTAAAGATTTTTCAATGTAGTTTGAGTGAAAGTGAAGGTAAAATAAATATATTTACAAAAGTCTTTGAAAAAGTATTATCAATAAAACAGTGGCCTACAGTCATTTGGCATTGCTTGATAATTTGTAGGCGTTGCAACCCATTTTAAACATGAGAATGGCACGATTTTATTCAGTAAGATGTTAACTATTTATCATATTCTAGTTCAAATCACAAAATGACTTTTGTCCAATTTGTGCAACTCTTTTCGACACTTTACCAAATCGCAAAAAAATACTTTCAGTGCTTTCCTATATCAAAGAGACTGTCACATGGGAACATTGAGGTGATTTATTTCGATGCTGCCTATTTTACGAAAGAAAGAGAGCGAGAAAGCTAAAAAAGATATTGTTCTGTTTTAGAGGAGTGATAATAAGACCCCGAGCTATTTTAATGTCACTGTCACCCCCAGCCCGAAGAGAAGCCACATCCTCATCTACCGGCGGGTAATGAGCTCCTCAAAGCTTCACCAGTGTCTGTGAAAGTGAGAAATCACAGATAAAGGGACATAGGAAGGAGAAGAGAATAGAAAGAACCTGTGACAAGAGAAAAGAGAGTGTGGAAATCAAATTAAAGGTGAAACAGAAGGTAGACAGTCGGGAAAGATGACTTACTTTATATAGAGAATAAAGCACCGATACTGAGACCAATAGACGAAAACAAAGAAGGTGAGAAAACAGGCAAAAAGACAAAGCATATGCAAACCATTCGACTAGCTCATCGCACCCTGAGATCCTGAATAATAGCCTGCCGGCGAGCTGTAAATTTGTCATTGAAACAACTCGTATGGATATCCAGCGGCGGGTAGATTGTTATCGAATGCACTGCCTGTGAAATTCTCCAGTGAGGTGTTGTAAGTGGTCAGGCGAGGAGAGAGAGAGACAGCAGACTTTACGGCCCAGCGCGTTCAGACGTCCATTTCTGCAGCGTCGAAACTTGACAGCAGGTCAGCTGGCCCTGTACCCTTAAAGACCGAAGCCATTGACCTTAGAATGAGGTGGAGACGTTGCCGGGTGAGTATTTGATGTATTGAGCATTCAGAACAATGTACTTTGAGAACAGTAAGTGCGCTGAGAGCCTGATCTATTGCCTTTCCACCGATCCGAACGTCAGACTGATATAAAATACAGCAGGGTTAAGGGATGACAAAGACAGTAAGGGAGAGATGGAAACACTGCAAAACTGAAGTTTCTGGCTCTATTTGCTGACGTCTGGTGAAGCAAAAAGAAAGTGCCATTACAAGTGTTGACAATGCATACATTTTATAGATGATGTAGTTTATTACATCGCTAGGCTTAACAATGCTTTTGCAAACAGAAACATCTGGCGTCTTTAAAGCTTGGAGTTGTTTAACTAAAAGAGCTTTCACACATAAACCCGGCACGCAATTTTCGAAAAACATTTGCGAGACTGGAAACGGATGATTCACGATATGAAAAGAAAGCAAGTTTGCAAGTCTTCACACTGTAGGGTCTCATTTATGTGATATATTGCCGACATTACAGGCATTTGCTAAGTAATCAGATAACGGTTTTAACAATATGGCCATTGTAAGAATAATTCTTCAAGCTTACATTTTGTTGGAATGTTTGTTCTGTTTATAGATGGTTTCAGCAGTAACAACATAAACAAAAGGCTTTCATGGAACACACATGATTTTCACGAAATACAGATTTAGAAGGTGTCCAGCATCAGAATTTTTAAAAAGCCCTTGAAGTGATTTTTTTTTTTGCACATATAAGATTAAGTTCTGAACTTACTATAACCATTATTTTAGAGGATTTAAAAAAAATTCCTTTAGAATGATTTACATTTTTTAGATACTCATTATTAAAAATTACACAACATGATATTACATTAAATATATGCATTTACGAACTCATGTTTCGGTAATGAGAACGAAAAAGTTGTCTAGGTACTACGACAAACAAAATGTTAACTTTTATCTGGAGAGAAAAAATAAGAACTGCTTAACTGGTAGCCATCTTGAGTATCACAGTTACTTATGTTCCTTCCAACAATTTATTTATTTATTTTTTTGAAAATGTTAGTTCCTTGAGGACAATGATTGAAAATTGTTGCGGATGATGAAAAAATTGGTTTTGGACACATTTATATTCCTTATTATTGTGATTTCCAAATACCACATGTTTCTATAATGTAAATGTTTATAGTATAACATGCACTGAAGCTTTTGATTTTTTTGATTTTTTTAATTATAAATATTTCCATGTCAAGGGACCCAAATCCAGTCATGGACACATTGCGGTAATGAAAATTTTCCCATTAAATGTGGAAAAAACAACAAAATTGGTTTGTATGATGTCATTTGAAATCATGTGCAAAAAAGTAGGGATGTTTATAACTGTATGCTTCTTATTTTGATACTCTTACTTTGCATTTACTTTTTTATCAAAATGTTTCATGACACCTCATAAGTCTAATTTCGCGAGAATCACCCACATGTAACTTCCGGAAAACTCCGCTAAGAATAAATGAGAACAAAGTCATTTTAAAGTAGTTTATTTATATAACAAGCAAAATAAACAACACATAGATTACCTAGGAAACCAAAACATGTTATTTTTGACGAAGTATTTGGTCAAGAGTTCAGTTTAGCAACTAGTCAGACCATTAAACAAACAGAAACTGGAAGTAAAGTTCCGACCAGACACGTAATTGCGTTACCGCACGTGTGTCCGATAAAACTGTCTATATTTTGTAGGTTTACTTGGAGTTTGTGGGTGACAGTTCAGTTAAAGGGATAGTTCAGCCAAAATTAAAAAATACCCCATGATTTACTTACCTCAAGCCATCCTAAATGAATATGATTATCTTTTTCAGACGAACACATGTCCTGGCAAGCTTTTTAATGTTAGTAAATGGTGGCCTTTGAGGGCAATGAAGCGATTTTGTAAGAAAAATATAAATATTTAAAACTTTACAAACTAGCTTCCAGTAACAACCGATGCACATTTACAAAAGAGTGTGTTTTCAGCATATGAGGCAGGCAAGGAGTCTCGTCTGTCTCATCTCCAAAACATCTTGTAGGCTACGTCCTGCGTCATATGCTGGAAGCACAATCTCTCGGTCGTTATGTTATTTTTATAAAAAAAATTGCATTGAATTCTCTTAGAAGGCTTTATTTACCTACTGCAGCCATGTGGATCACTTCTGTGAAGGATTTATGGACTTTTTTGGACTTCAAATCTGAAGCACCATTTACTACCATTATAAAGCTTGGAACAACCAGTACATTTTGTAATATAACTCCAATTGTGTTCGTTCTAAAAAGGATAATCATATACATTGAGTATGATTTAAGGGTAAGTAAATCATGGGGTAATTTTCATTTTTGGCTGAAATATCCCTTTTAGAGCACCCATACAGAAGAATTTGGAAGTTGTTGAAGGTCACTTTATCAAACAAGAAGGTTAAGGTCATAAAGAATGTAATGTTAGGTTATCACACAAAATCTTACAATAAAATGTGCTCATTTTAACCACACACCAAAACATGTTAGCAAATACGAAAGTGCACAAAAGCAGTCACAGGCAGAGAGCATTTCAAAAAAGCAATTTTTCTGATCCGGACACTGACTCTTTTATTTATGCTGCTTACAGAGCCGTGGGCCGTCACACTGACAGATTTCCTGGACACCTATTATAGTGACATCTGTCAGGCGGTGGGGCTATTTCATCTGAAGTATAAAAAATGCAATGGCTAACTGATTTCATATTTTTGAATCATCTGAATGATCAATTAGACTCATTAAGGTTGGAGCGAGCATCTCTAAAGTTATTGTTTTCATTAGTGCCACTAGATTACAGACCCACTTTTGGACAGGATTTCATTTCGTCCGCTTGAACTAAATGCTTTATATTAATGTTTTGCTTGTGAATCAGGATCCCATAAGTCACACGGCGGGAATCAAACATGCTATTTGAAAACAGACGGACTTAATTTGATCTGCTCACTAACAGAAAGAGATTGCTTTTTCTGTGTCTCGGTCCTCTGGGCTGCGTGTACGCGTAATGCGTGTTTCTAAGTAAACCATGCAGGGCACCTGGGAATGGTTTTAATGGATAGTAAATGTCCTTCTTCTGAATACTGCATGTGTGTAGTGCTTGTCAAAGTAGAGCTATTTTGAATTCTTTTAAGAGGCTTTGGCACGTTTGTCAGAATGGTGTTTAGGTACAGGCTGGTGGCGAACAGGTTTACCTACGAAGCTACGCAGATTTAAACTGAAATGTAAGTAGGAAGATAGATAGATAGATAGATAGATAGATAGATAGATAGATAGATAGATAGATAGATAGATAGATAGATAGATAGATAGATAGATAGATAGATAGATAGATAGATAGATAGATAGATAGATAGATAGATGTGTTATAACTCCAGACTTTGAGGAATGACCAGAATTCCCATCAGAATGAGCAACCCTCCACAATACGCCTGTAGCTGCCTCACCGCTGGGGCTTGCTATGCCATCACGCTTTCAGCTATGCAGAAACAGGCAGGATAAATCTGGGTTCTTGTTAGACATAGCCTAAGTGCCGTTACCTTCAGATCTGGAACCTGCATGTTTACTTAGATGAGAAAAAAATGCATGTCCTTTCACATGATAAGTCCATTATCAGCAACCTTCTGAGGGTCTCCTTATATTAGAGGATGGATATACTTGTTTATTTAATAGCTTTTGCCTATAAGACATCCTCGGAGGGATGAAGGTTGAACAAATAAATACTGAAAGGTCATTGCAGAACATCATAAATGTGCTTCTCTGTTGGAGAAATTTGGAAAGCTCTGAATGCAGAGAGAGATCAGTGAACTAATGTTCCTTTTAATTTTTGCTAAAAAAAATTATATAACGGCCCCTTTAGTTTCCTGAACTGGAACACCAGACCCGTGTACCAGTGTTACTTTGCCATAACCATTGGTTGTAATTTTACAACATCAGTTTAAGGTCTAATAAAATATACCTGTACATGTTTTTTTTTCTCTCTTTAAAACCACATTCACACAACTAAATAGTCCTATTGTTTAACCCTGCAATGATTTTGAATGGTAGACTTTGTAAATAGGTTTGTTTTCCTGGTGGTGAACTTACAAAACCTGCAAACCTGCCTTGAAGAACATGACCTTTTTTAATGGACTAAATAAATCAACAATCACGTAAGTAAAATGCCTAAAATATTTTTTTCTGTGATTAGTTATGTGTCTAGATCATGCAGATTTTAAGATACAGCTAAATGTTTTGATTATATTAGATTTTGAGTTTGTTATGTCAATGTTGTAGTTTTACAACGTTGGTTCTGAAGGGTAGCAATATTTACCTGTGCACCTTGCACATTACATGAATTATCTGTACTTCTAAACTGTAAAAAATTTACTTTTTCAGCAGCAACAAAATATAATAATGATTTTTAATATTTTGATACTATTTTGAGTTTTAATCAAAGTTTTTATTAAATATATTTTTAAGAAATTATTATTTGAGATTTTGGAAGTACTTATTTATAAAATATACTTAGATGGTTCTGTTTTCTTGTCTGGACTTTGTTTGCTCAAATATCTGTTTGCTGCATGAGAGTCAGGTGATAATGTTCTGAAATGTGGTTTGGGGGTTACAGGTGCTATTAGCGTTATAAATAGATGACAATATGCTTGCCGGACAGTATTGTGTTAATTCTGTGGAATGGGTTAATCATTTAAAATGGATACTGTAAGTGTGATTGGAACTGATTTGCATCAAGATTAATAAGCATCGAAATAATCAGTGTGTTTTTATTTCAGAATGCTAGCCAGGACTGTCTTATCTGCAATGCATATGATGCCATTTATATCATCCAGTGTTTGAGATGCGACTCTCATATAACTGATGAGGATGTATGTGGCGATACAAACTTTATGCCTGCCCATATGATGATTATGTGGACATGATGCCAACAAAACCAAGCCATTTTAGAACACATACCTTGCCCATGACCAGGGCCTGAAGTAAACTTTTTTGACCACCTGACACAGTGGCTTTTTACCAGCCTTTTTTTTGCCTGAATAGTGAATGATAACACTGTCTTTATTGTATGAATTAAATATAATTATAATTAATGATTTTCTCTTTGTTTAGGTTGTTTGATTAATATTAATGACACAGATTTAAGTATGTTAAATGAGGTTACTGTCTCTTTAAGACCAAATAAGCACAGGCTGGTTTTTGACTCTCTATACATACACTTAAGACATAAAGAAATGTTTTGATTAGTAAAAGAATACTGTGAAGATCATTTTGTTTATATGTGCCCTATACAGAAAGTTTTTATGTAAGCTTAATTGCTTTTAGGAATGCGTCTCTCCGATGTGCACTATTCAGTGCCCTTAAACCCATGCGCGCACACACAGACGGAGGGGGAATTCCAAACTGCGCACATAAATGCCCCACATACGTTGTTTTTAATTACTCTATTTGCAAAATGTATGTTAATACTACAGTATAAGACACAGTAGCCAACTCTCTCTAAAGTTTACACATCAAGAGTTCTGATCCATCACAGCACTACACATCTGTGCAACTGTGATTGTACTGTAGCCTATCAGCATTGCATTCTCATCCCATCTCACCAACAGTTTAATACTTACTCGCACATCCAAACGTAGTCAGAGAAGTGCCTCATCTTCTTTCCAATCGCATGAATGTTGCGAAACAGCAGTCGCATCCTCTCAATGAATCACTCAATTCGCATCAGTGATGCGCGGGTTGATAAGAAATGAGCGGGTGCCTTCAGTCACCCATCATAACGAGTCATCCAAATATATTTATAATGATATTCGGGCCGCGGTTGGTCGGGTCGTTTGAAATTAAGATGCCAATTAACTATTTTAAACAATTGCGGGCTGGTTAGTTGAAAAAGTCGGTCGGGAGCGGGTTGTTTAAACATTGATCCGCACATCACTGATTCGCATTGGCCACCCCCCAATGTGGCCAGTAGATTGACAGCATTTGACGCATGGTCAGGTGTTAATTTCAGGCCCTGCCCATGACAGGTATTACTGTCTGAAAATTTTATCAGTCTCAATACTGATATATCACTAATGATGCCATCTCCTTCCATATACAACTGGAGTACCTCTGAAGGTTTGCGTCAGAAGACATGCCCACGGGTCTGACAGATAACATCAATGAGTAACGTTTCCAAAACAAATGAATTTTCATAAACAACAAATGGAACTACTATCATTAAACATGTCTGTTAACACAGTAAATACCAGTTTTATTTCAGTTTATCTGGTTTTGTACAATCTAAGCATAATTTGATAATAAATGATTTTTAATAAAAAATATGGTTTGTCTGGTTATTGTGTTATTATGTATATGGATATATAGGCTATATTATTTGGCCACATAAGCAGTACACCCTGCTAATGAACTCTTAAACGTTCTCTACATTTGTTTAGACAGTGAGTGAAATCACTGAAATACTGCTGTAATATTACAACATTTCCATAAAAACTTACTAAAATGTCAAAATTGTAAAAACCCATTTATTTCTGCATTAGAGCACTCCTACAACAACATATAAAATGTGAATTTTTTTTCTCAAAAGAAAGTTTTTTTCTATGTTTGGGTCTTATAGGGATAATCTGCAAAGAAATAAAAATACAGTATACAGCATACACTTTAATGCAAAGCCTGTTATTTCTATAGCAATAAATGCTTTAGTGACGACTGAATGTATTTTTTCAATTTTGGTCGGACTTTAATATATTCATACTGTCTCCTAACAGATTTTATATGGTAATAAGTTTATCTGTTACCATGGACCACAGAACCAGACACAAAACCAGACATAAGGGGCAGTTTTGTAAAAAAATGTAATTAATTATTTATGCATCATCTGACATTTAGGACAATACTAGGCAGAGATGCATCTATTTGAAATTCTGCAATCTGGGGGTGCAAAAAATCTAAATATTGAGGAAATTGCCTATAAAGAGCAACTATCGTCCGATTGACAATTTTACATTTCCTTTGTTGTGTACGCGTGTATTAGTACATGTTAACGATATGCAAAAGGTTGTTTCCAACGCAAATCTCTTTTCTTGAACTACAACAAACACACGGATTGTATGCAACAGTTCACTTTCTGGGCCTATTGACGTGGACAAGACCGACATTATCATAATTCCTTCCGCTTTGACTCACAGCCTGCAAATTCCCTACTGAAAGACCAGCTGACCCACCAGCTTGACCAGTTTTGCCAGGCTGGGAGGACCAGCTTAGACCAGCTACTGCCACTTTAAACCAGCTAAAACCAGTTACCAGCTTATGCTGGTCTTTGCTGGATTTTTCAATAGGGTTAACTGCTGTTAGCATGCATAGTGAACGAATCTTTCAAACATGGTAAGGAGCATCATATTTCCGTGTGACGTCAGAGGTATTCAGGCCAATCACGACGTACAGATTAGCTGGCCAATCAGGGACACAGTGTTTTTCAGATTGTTGAGTTTTGTACAAAATCAATGCGTTTGAGAAAGGCAGGATATCTTTAGCTACAAAAATGTACGGTATGTGTAAAATAATGTTTTTTCTTTTAATCATAAACCACACAAACACATCGTATTATTCCAAATACACAAAATAACCTTGTTTTTTAGCAATGAAATAGGTGCACTTTAAAGTTGTCCAAATGAAGTCTTTAGCAAAACATATTACTAATGATAAATAAATTTTTTATAAATTTAGAAATTCACAAAATTTCTTAATGAATCATGATTTTTACTTAATTCCCAATGATTTTTGACATAAAAAAATCTATAATACATACAATGTATTGTTGGCTATTGCAAAAAATATACCCGTGCAACTCGTGACTGGTTTTGTTGTCCAGGGTCACATTTTTTATTACTTGTATCACACATACTATGTAACTACATATGGAGGAGTCTGGTTCCTCCCAAGGTTTTCTCCTCCACTTCCTTACTACTTCATCTCTCAAGGTTTTTCTTTGTCACAGTTGCTTTGGTTTTTGGTGTTGAAGACATTCAATTCAATTTCTCAATTCAATTTTATTTATATAATGCTTTTCACAATTGGTAATTGTTTCAAAGCAGCTTTACATTAATAGAAGCAAGGGAAAACACAGAAAATTCGACAGACAATAAATACAGCGGCTATGAATAAACTTTACAAGCAAGCGTATTAATGTAATGTATAGAAGAGGGTGCTAAGTTAAGCCAATGTCGGCTGACTCCCCGGGGTTGAAAAAAACCTCTAGGAGAAAAACCTCCCAACTTAGTAAGTAAAAGCATAATTTTCCATAAAGCTGCTTTGAAACGTGTATTATGCAATGTATAAAAATTCATGAATGATACTTTTTTGCAATTATACTGTATGCATTGTATCAGTAATACAGTACATATATCCTTTGGATTGCAGTCAATGAAGAAGGTTGGTTTTTAAATTAGCAGGGGATTAAACTTGACCAACTTGAAAAACTTTTCAACAACCTAAAAACTCTGTATACCGCCCTTGACATGGGAATTTACCGATGCTGCATACTTCACAAGGTTTTTTCACAAGCGCAATGTTTCTCGCTGTTTTATTTTCAAAACAACAGCAGATGGACTCCAGCTGAATTGCTGCCCATTCCTTCAGTACTTCTTCTTGAAACCTCTAGCTGTTTTTTTCACACAGCCTTGTCCACGGGAGAAACATCAGAAAGTGTCACTGAGAAGAAACAGTGCTGGAAACCTTCAAGGTCAATGATGCAATATGAATGGCACATTCTGGAAAACGACAGAAGCTCCACAGCTCTTTCTCCTAACTTGTACAGTTTACCTTAGGGGTTTGAATGACAGCAGATTTGGATGAGGACCTTTTTCAGATCGCCGCCATTCTAAATGTAAATGCTAATGTGCCGTGCGCTGTACTGCAAACACACACACATGCAGAAGCACATGCAGGTTTGACAACGCTGACCTTCGTTTCCTCTGGGCAAAGCAGAGGGTAGACAGCCATTTATCTTTTATTCATTCTGCCATTTCCAAGTAAGGAAGCTTTCCTGCCACAGTTGATTGTCAAAGTCGAGGCCATTTGGTGATGTGCGCTGAGCTGTGGATGAAAAACCACATGCACACTCACACAAACTAAACTTGGACACCTGTGTGCTCATATAGCTCACTATATAAGGCACGCACACATGAGTCTTGATGTCTGTCAGTGAAACCAATGTTGACAGTTTTAAGAAAGCAGGTGGTATTGCATTGCTTTCATTTCAGCTACCTGTTATCCTTCACTTATGATCATCAACATTCTCACAAGAAGCCACACTTACCACCTGAGCTACGTGTAATGACAAAAACATTTCAAATATTGTCAACCGCATGAGTTTCCGATGTGTTTACATAACGTTTGCACAGATGAAGAATGGGACTGTTAAAAAATATTATTGTTATACTCACAGAAGCATAAATGTTCATACTGTATGAAATAATATTTATCAAACTTTTTACGATGACGTACCCCTGGGATAGCCTTTCTCCGCACTCCTACGTGCTTCAGCTTAATTTTCATTTCGCTTCAGTACAACGTCTGGGACCGCTGTGTAGAGTTTTGTTTTCTCCTGCAAAAATCTGCAGGTCCAATCAGCGAACAGAGGGGGGTGGCTAAGATCGATGACGTTGAGGTCGTGCGTCAGTTTGAGGTGTAGTTCAGTAATGGCAGCTGAGAAAGACGTGCGAAAGCTATTCGGTCCGTTGTTGCAAAACTGCCGAATATACAGAAGTAAAAGCCGGAGCAAGAACCAGGTATGCTAAGTTTGGTTGGTCTGAGTATTCAGCCCAGTCTCCTGCAGATGCGTATAAATAGCACGAAGTGAAAAATCGTGCAATACATACTGCAAATTCCACTTTGGGGTGCATATGATACGCCAGTCCTTCTCATTCACTTAAACGGTGCATCTTTTTTTGTCGTTTTATTTATTGGTTTCTTAATTTTTTTGCTTTTTTTTACCATTTTCGCTTGGGTTTAGGGTTAGAACAACTTTTTGTTATATAAAAATGACATCCTAACCCAAACCCCAACTCTAACCCCAACTCTAAGCGACCATGGCTTAAATATGGACAAAAACATGGAGAAACCTGTATATGTAATAACCTCATTAAGCAAATCTAAAATCTAACCCTAAAACCAAGCGAAAATGATTTAAAAACAGAAAAAAATTGAGAAACCAATAAATAAAACGACAAAAAAAGATGCACAAGAACTGAATGTGTATGTTGCGCACATGCACTCATGATCTGTATTTACAAATTCATCAAGTAAAACCTTTCATACCAACTGCCAGTAAACAATAAATACAATAATTTTTAAAAACAACTAATATTATGCTGATAAAATATGCTGATTTGGCTGATTTATTTATTCTGCTACTATACATTATTACAAAAATGCGTTTACAGTACAGAATATATCCAACATAATTTGCTTAGTTAATGTTTATAATAGTTCGGAATGTGTTTGCGCGTACTTTTGTTGTGTTTTAAATAAAAAAGCAAATACTTTAAAAAGTAAGCAAATAATTTCATAAGCTCATGTCTCCACCTGATGCGTAAGAAGCGATGTAATAATATTTTCATAAAACAAAAACAATACTCAATACATGTAGTTTAATATGTTTATTACGGTTTGTTCCAATAACTTACAATGTGTTGAATGAGAAAGATACTGTGCTGACTGTGTCGGACCGCGTGAAGCTTGACGTGTCACCATAAACAAGTCCATTCAAAATTGTAGTTTAAAAAAACCTCACACCAGAGGGACAGTTGTGACATTTTAAACCAGCCCCTGAAAACTTAAAAACACAAAGTATTGGTCTATTCCATGTACAGACACTCGACTGACTTTCCCATTGTAAAGATACTGGTATGTCTCCATGCTTTCATATTTGTGCATTGAAGACCCGTCACCTCCGATCAACAACACGAAATGATTGAATATATCTTCATATATTCAAGCCACTTATTAATTTCATCCTCACACTGGTTCATACATGGCAGGTGTAATAAATATTAACTGTTTAATTCATGTTTTACGCGTGCTCCCACTACACTGTTTTCTACCGGCTGGCTGTTGAACCAGAAGTCTCGCACAGGAAGGGAAATACGTCACATCACTTACTTCCGCATTCGAGAAAAAGGTGGATACTGACACCTAGATGTAGAACCATGCAAATACAAAGTTTTTGGTTACCAGATGCCATTGTTGAAACACCATATGGTGATAGTAATTCTAGGGTCTCACAGGTCCAGAGGGCCACTGCAACATCTCCCGCAAGTTATTATTTGTTTCTGCATTAGCGTGGCTTTAAAGGGGTCACAGCGTGAAAATGTGACTTTTATCAACCTAGAAAACATGAAAAAGAACAACCCAGTAACTTTGTTTGTGTAAGCCATTCTTTGGAAGCATGTGAAAAAATAAGTCGTTCAGGTTTCGCCTGTTTTATGATGTAGGTAACAAGGCCCATTACAATAATACTCCCCCTTAATCTGCAATATCCAACCACAGCACTGCCATTTAGTGCAGAGGGAAAAAGAGAGAGAGAAAAATATTGACAGCACAATTGAGTTTCAATTACAACAAACCACCATTGCGATCAGTGTTTGCATTTCAGCAGCTTATTTGCATTTTAAAGGACACACCCAAAAACGGCACATTTGTGCTCAGGCCTACAAAGTGGCAATTTTAACATGCTATAATAAATTATCTGTGGTGTATTTTGAGGTAAAACTTCACATATGCACTCTGTGGACACCAAAGACTTATTTTACATCTTTAAAAAAAAATCATAACAGGACCCCTTTAAGAGCGCTAAGGTTGTGAGTTCAATTCCCAGGAAATATATAAACATATCAAAAGTATACCTTGAAAGCACTGTGAATAAAAGTATCTTGTATTAATTTCATATGAGATACATTTTCTCTCGTGACCACTCATGCAAATGGCTTCATATTGGCACAGTATTGATGAATTAGTAATGTTATGGTTTTCTTCACACGGGTCTCACCACTGTTTCTCCTTCACTCTTTATAGATGATAACTGTCGTCTGGGTGATTATAAAAAATTGAAGAACAAGATATTGGACTTGCACGCTCAGAGATACTCAAGCCCTGGTAACCATGGAAGCTACGAGACAGACATGTCGACTAAGAAGCGTCTGGTGGACATGATGTTCAAACGCTTCGACGCAGATGGTAATGGACGCGTTGACAGCAGTGAGCTTTCACAGGTAAGTAGGAAGTTGAGTCTTTTGCACCCCTTTTAATGTTATAATTGATGTTGGTGTCTTCGTACTGTAATGCTGCATTTTCTCAAAACCAGCATAGGCGCTCTAAAATCGATAATAATAAAGGGACAAAGCTAGTATTACATAAATGTTTTGATTGAAACAAATAATATATATACGAAAAGCAAAAATCAAATGAGGATGGATGGGGGTGCGGTTTTCCCAAAGTTTACTGCATTCATTTAAAACTGAGCAGGTGAGCTTGTTTCTTTTTTAATATCTCACTCATATGCTGATCCCAGGTCAGCTGTCCTTTATCTTGTCCTGCGGCAGAACTATTACACCTGTCCATAGAGATACAACTCACAGCAAAATATGAATTTATTCATATTTCTGCAGAGAGAAAACTCCACTTTTGCTCTCGGATGCGAGCATGAGCCAATTCAGTTTCATCGGGCATTATTTTCTTGTCATTTACATATCACTTCATTCTCTGTGAAAGACGAGTAGATCACTTTTCATGCATGGCAGATGATCGAGACAATGTAAATGTACAAAATTTAGACCGCCTCTGAATACAGAAGTTTGGCCTCTTGACACTGAGGTGGTCAAGTTCAAAAGGTGACCGAGGATGGGTAGCATACAGTACACTGCAGAAAAACGGCGGTGAGAGCAATTACATCCGATCAGTATTCTGTTCAAGCAGGTGTTCTAGTAAAATGTAATGGATTGAATAGACAGACCATGAACCTTCTCGAATTATTAAATGAAGGTTTGTTTTGTCAATCAACAAGAATATTTTTTGCCTCAACAATACATCAGTGCATGCCATGCATAACCAAACTAACAAGCACAATTTTTCAATGAAGATTTTTTTCAATGGACACATGAGGCTGATTTCAATGTCAAGGTGATATCAAAACAACCCATAGTAATTAAACTTAGTATGTGAGTTTTATATTCATTAGCACTTATATACTTATGAATGTTTATTGGTTTATTGTTTAATGCCTATATGTTATAGTTTGTAATTTTATTTTATTGACAAAATAATTAAATATCCTGAAAGATAAACAAGTGTTTCATTTAATGTTGACAGCGAGCATTTCACTATAGATTGTGGGATTGACAGATGGTGTTATAAACGGTGGTGGACAGATTTTCTCTGCTACTGAAACTTATGGTTATTTACCCATTTTCTTAAAGTTATATAAAGTTACTTTGTTCTACTGAACACCATTGAAGATATTCAGAAGAATGTTTGAATCAAGCTCATGTGGGGCACCATTGACTTCCATAGTAGGAGAAAATAATACTTATTTACTAACAAATTATCTATTTGTTATTAACATTTAAAAAATGGGGTTCCCAAGGGTCTTTGAAATCCTTGAAAGTTTGTGAATCTGGGGGGGGGGGATTCAAGGCCCTGGGAAGTTTTTGAAAAATATACATACATAGATACATGTCATTGAAAGTGCTTGAATCTATTTTATGCAAGAAGTTTTCTGGAAAAAAAATCCATATTATTCCCTGTATAGTGTAGGATAATATCAAAAAAATTCTAGCCTTTTTAAGCACACATGCTAAACTGTTCGTTTTAAATACTTATATTAAATGTCTTCTGTATGCGAATGTTGATTCATACCAAAATGCTTTTTTGCACAGTTGTGTTTGACACATGAAAACTTCTCGGGTTACGTATGTAACTGCTGTTCCCTGAGAAGGGAAAGAGGCGCTGCGTCTCCCTTGCCATACTTCCTGTGTCCCTGTAATGCCGTCTTTGGGAATATTTCAGATAGCGATATACTTCCTGGCTCCTGCGTCACCCTGTCTTTGTCGTTTAGCGTCACTATTGGTTGAATTTGATATACACATTCAGACGCACTTATCCCTGGAGGCGTCCCCAAAGTGTCACCACAGTGACGCAGCGCGAGTTCCCTCGAAAGGGAACTGTAACAATGTATCTTAAAAGGTAACATGATGTAACCTTGCTCTCACTTGGAATGTGTCCCCACATTAAGTCCTTGAATTTGAGAGTATTGGACCTGTAAAGTCCTTGAAAGGTCCTTGAATTTGAAGTTAACTAAGAAACCTGATAAAGAAATTATATTTATTTATTTATTTATTTATTTTAAGCAGCATGGCTATTTGTTTATACTGCAATGTGAAACATAACAACCCTTTTTTTGCGAACTTCTCCTTTAAAGGTTTCTGCTGGCCTTTAAAACACATGCGACTTGGTTTGATGTATTGTTATTATCTGATCCAATGACATTCATACATTTTTTATGCGCTCTATAATAAAACTTTATTGGGCCACTGTATAATACCACATTAGCTGAAAATACCACCACGTTCATGAGTGAGAAAAAACATTTATGTGCACAAAAGTTATCCCTGTTTATATGGAAAGTAGCTGTTTCCATTACCCTTCAAATTGGGCAAATTGAAATGGCGAATTGAAAATGTAAAACACAGCAATTGCCCATAAACTTTCATATATCATAAAAACAAAAAATATATTTCGAAAAAAACACCTCACCTGAGCCTCAAGGTGATATATCTACCAATGGAGAAAATAAACACTACCTTGACCTTGATGCTCGGGTGAGGTGGTTTTCAGGGAATTCGAAAAGGACAAATATCACAAAACTGCAATGGAAACAGATCACCTGAGTTGCATAAAAATCACATGATCATTCTTTAATTATGGAGCGGTATGTTTGATTGGAGGACAAGACATAAGAGGTGTGGTCGACTTTATGTGGCGTCACAAGAACCGTTGGTCTGTGCGGCGCTGTATGAGGTCAAACACACACACTTATTGCAAGACAACAAAATTACGTTTTAGTCGCATAACAGTAAATGGAAATGTCAACATTTAGAAAATAAGCATTTTCTGCAGCATTGGTGCAGGTTTGGTTATGAATTTAAAAATTGTTATTTTACATTTATACACAGCCTTTTATGTACAAAAGAAACTCAAACAGAACATAACTTGTTTATCCCTGTGCCTGAAAGTTGTTCTTCTTGGTTGTCTTTTTTTAACTTTGAAAAGTAAATGCATGCTTAGCAACTGAGGTCAGAGTAAGGTTGGCAAATGTGGGTTTTTGAGCTGGTAACAAAAGTTTCTGTAAGAGGATTAGAGCAAACAACAGATACTGAAATGACAGGATTGAATCTGAACAAGCAGGTGTGCTTTTAGATATATTGTGTAAGGCAGTTCAGGTCAGGTCTAGCGCTAGATGCGTCAAAGCTTTCAGGAAATAACAATATTATAAGATCAACTCCAGAGGAAGGTAACACAAGATATACAGTTTGTCTGTGTTACTGCATTTATATACATTTTCATTGTTGATTTTGAAACGATTGGTTGATTTAATTCTTTGATTTGACATCTCATATACTCATACATTTTTAAATCTTAAATGTAATCCACACTAAATCTAACCCCTAACACTCATCATCAATCCCTCTGGCTTTTTTCACTAGCTGTAATTACCATCAGATATTTCTGGCATAGATAAATATATGCTACAACCTTTACAGTAATCCCTCATGCCTTTCAACATATGAAACGTTATGAAAATTCTGCTTTGTTTCAGACGCTTGCTAGCAGACAGGAATCACAATATCTGATGCAGATGAAAATCACCTGTTTAATTATTCATAGTTCAACGGCAGTACACAAGGAAACACTTTTTTGCTTCAAAACCCAGATTTTACGAAACATTCAACCTCAAGTCACAGTCTACCAGTTTTGTAACAACATGTGTTTTAACGATCTATTGATCTTACCATAAGCGACACGGGTAGACAATAATTCACAGGATTTTTATTCTCATTGTAACTGAACCAGTGTTTATGTGTCTGGGTCCTTACCTCTGTTCATTGTTGTTAAGAGCGTGTTAACCTGTCCATATTGCAATCTGCATAATTTGCCAAGTTTTTACCAAGTGAGAGAATAACAAGTGACAGATTAATGCATTTATCCATCCTTTTAAAAGTTGATGAGCGTAATTATTTTGCATAACTATTTATGATTATATGAATATAGTTGCATTTTATTATTTGCCACAAACTATGTATTATTCCAGCTGTCTGATACTTCATCAGAACAGACCAAGTTGTTTTACAATCACTGCGGCTTTACTAACATCCTAAATGCTAAACTGCCCATGTATCCGATTGTGTTTACTTTGACAGTACATACTGATTTATATAAAGTACCCACATTCTTAAAATGCTCGATTGTTTACAACAGTAAATATTGGACACTCCCGCTGGGTTAAAAATTACCCAATGCTGGGTTGTTTCAACCCAACTCCTGGGTTATTACAACCCATATTGTAGTTGGGTTGCATTGGGTCATTTTAACCCAGCGATGTGTTTTGTCCAATATTTACCCAGCATGGGTTAAAAACAACCCAGAATTTTTAGAGAGCACTTTTTGACTATTAATACAGTACATATATAGTATGTATGTTTAGTATACATTTCAGACATACAGTACAGTACCACAGTCGTCCACCATGTTTTTATTGATTTGTGACACATATGTTTGCTCACTTATGATGATACTTCTATGAAGAGCTGCTTTGCTCACAGTTTTCTGGTTTTGTAATTTATTTATTTTTATTGACACCTTCTCAGCTCCCATTGACTCATGTTACCTTATGGATGCATACTGAGAAATCTCTGCAGAACCAGCATACTGGATTTTTTTGCATACTGACGTTTTGAACATACAGTGCTGTTAATTGCTCATGTGATTTTGCATACTATATATACACTCACCTAAAGGATTATTAGGAACACCTGTTCAACTTCTCATTAATACAATTATCTAATCAACCAATCACATGGCAGTTGCTTCAGTGCATTTAGGGGTGTGTCCTGGTCAAGACAATCTCCTGAACTCCAAACTGAATGTCAGGATGGGAAAGAAAGGTGATTTAAGCAATTTTGAGCGTGGCATGGTTGTTGGTGCCAGACGGGCCGGTCTGAGTATGTCACAATCTGCTCAGTTACTTGGATTTTAACGCACAACCATATCTAGGGTTTACAAAGAATGATGTGAAAAGGGAAAAACATCTAGTATTCGGCAGTCCTGTGGGCGAAAATGCCTTGTTGATGCTAGAGGTCAGAGGAGAATAGGCTGACTGATTCAATCTGATAGAAGCGCAACTTTGAATGAAATAACCACTTGTTACAACCGAGGTATGCAGCAAAGCATTTGTGAAGCCACAACACACACAACCTTGAGGCAGATGGGCTACAACAGCAGAAGACCCCACCGGGTATCACTCATCTCCACTACAAATAGGAAAATGAAGCTACAATTTGCACAAGCTCACCAAAATTGGACAGTTGAAGACTGGAAAAATGTGGTCTGGTCTGATGAGTCTCAATTTCTGTTGAGACATTCAGATGGTAGAGTCAGAATTTGGCATAAACAGAATGAAAACATGTATCCATCATCCTTGTTACCACTGTGCAGGCTGCTGGTGGTGGTGTTATGGTGTGGAGATGTTTTCTTGGCACACTTTAGGCCCCTTAGTGCCAACTGGGCATCGTTTAAATGCCATGGCCTGAGCATTGTTTCTGACCATGTCCATCCCTTTATGACCACCATGTACTCATCCTCTGATAGCTACTTCCTGCAGGATAATGCACCATGTCACAAAGCTCGAATCATTTCAAATTGGTTTCTTGAACATGACAATGAGTTTACTGTACTGAAATAGCTCACACAGTCACCAGATCTCAACCCAATAGAGCATCTTTGGGATGTGGTGGAACGGGAGGTTCGTGCCCTGGATGTGCATCCCACAAATCTCCATCAACTGCAAGATGCTATCCTATCAATATGGGCCAACATTTCTAAAGAATGCTTTCAGCACCTTGTTGAATCAATGCCAGTTCTGAAGGCGAAAGGGGGTCAAACACAGTATGAGTATGGTTTTCCTAATAATCCTTTAAGTGAGTGTATATTTAGTATAGAAGTAGGCAATTTAACGAATGCATTTTGTTTACCGCCTAATGTCATTGTTTGAATCTGCTGAAATAAATGTACTGTATTTGTGTTGTTGTGCAGGTGATCAAGCAGGAAGGTCTGAGCAGGACAACATCAGAGTGCACGCTGTTCGACCTGTTCAAATACAATGACGCCAATGATGATGAGCACCTCACTAAAGATGAGTTCTACACGGCCTTCGGTGAGTTTTGGATTATGATGGAATGACATTGAAGACATGAACAAAGCTGAGACAAAGGATCAAACTAAATTACAGTTTTTATTACAGTATAATTAGCACTGTCAAGACTGAATGAGGCATTTACATGTGACACTTTCTCTGCCTCGTTCTTTAATAACACAATTTGATTTTAGAAAAAAGACTTTAGCTGTGTTACATGTAGGAGTTTGAATCTCCTGTCATTTACATATTTTTCCATTTTCAGTGAAAAATTCCTCTCTCTATATTTCGTATCAAAAGAATTTAACATTTTGGTTAATGAGTGATTCATTAGACTAATTCCAGCAAGTTTTTGAATCTTTTTGACAAGAAAAAAAATTATGTGTGAATTGTACCACATTATCAACTTAATATTTGAAATCTTTTAAATAGTAATACTGTAAGTATAAGGCCGTGTCAAAGATTGAACTCTGTGTAAAATCAGTCAGAATACTAATTGTATGATTAAATTATGAGACTTTAGCCTGGATTTCACAGACAGAGTCACAAATTGTTGCTGTAGCTAAAGTATAAATGTATTTACATACAGTAAGTTACAGTAATGGCAAAACATATAATTAGATGCAAAAGCCTCTAAGTGTGTCTGACAAGTTTTTTTGTAAATGAAAATTTTTAGCACATTTAGTAATTTCACTTTAAAGCAATGAAAAGATTATTAGTCAATAATTGAAATGCTTTATTTTTACAAATGTCACTTTACACTGCAAACATTTTTGTATTGTTTTCAGTAAAAATATCTAAAATAAAAAAAGATGTATTTTCTTAATGAGCAAAATGACTCAGGCAAATAAGTTTAGTTTTTAGACAAACAATATAAACTTTAAGAAAAAAAATTCAAGAAAAATGTTTTTAGTATTTTTGTCTTGTTTTCAGTAAAAATATTTACAAATTCTTATTAAGATGCTTTTTTCTTGATGAGCAAAACGACCTAAGAAAATAAGTCTAGTTTTTAGACAAAAAATATATAATTTAGGCAAACTTGTCAAATGTGATTTTGTGCATAAAACAAGCAAAAAAAAATCTACCAATGGGGTAAGCAAAAAATCTTGAACATTTTTCTTAAACACTAAATTCAAGAAAATTTCAAGAAAATTTAGCTTACCCTATTGGCAGATTTTTTTCTCCACTTAAATTTGATATTTTTGGTCTAAAAACTAGATTTATTTTCTTGGGTCGTTTTGCTCATGAAGAAAAAGCATCTTAATTTAAGATTTTTTAATTATAATTTTTTTCTTGAATTTTTATTTGCAGTGTAAAAGAAATTGCTGTGATAAGATTCTTTTGTTTATTGTCTTTATATTATTTTTGCAGCTCCTACTGCAGTCTTTTTCATCCTTCAACTCAGTAGTGGCCACTGAATAGTAGTAGAGCCAAATAGTCGGATGTCATGAACTGTCATGCACTCCATTAGTCCATTCCGCAGGGTCACAGCCTTAAAAATGGACTGTGACATCCTGCTATTAGGAACTTAGATCTTGTGGTATCCGTTAAGGTGAACAGTTCCTAATTAAACTCTAATTAAAGTCAACACTGATATGTTTCAGTAAGTTACTGAACAGTAAAGACCTGGGTCAGATTTTCCTCATTAACAGATTTACTGAGGAGAAACTGCGACACACTAATTAACTTCATCTCTCAAGATGCAAGTAACATTAGTTACAGAGACTTTGTGTCAGCCAGGAAACTAACTTCTATTGCTAAATTAGATGAATGACCAAACCACATTAATTGTCAATGGTTACCCAGTATAAAAGATGTTTTGGTCAAAGCTCCTGTATAGTTCAGTGGAGCATTGGGTTAGCAGTGTAAAAGGTCATAGGTTCGAACCCAGGGAACACACATGATGATGAAAATGTATTCCTTGTAATGCACTGTAAGTTGCTTTGGATAATATAGTTCTCTAAGACCTCTAAACGCCACTTTTGATAATTTCTGATAAATTTCTAGCCTAAAAGTAAATGAAACTCTTGCATTCCTGGTTATAAACTCCTTATAAATTCCTTGTGGATGGATAAGACATTATACAAATATTAAAAAGCAGTTAAGTAAAATTCTCAGAGGTTTAATAATGCAAATACCAGAAATTTCCCACCTTTACACCAACATTCAACATATTTTTCTTTCTCATTTTCCTCTGACATTTCAATTTAACTCAATTTCCACTGACATTCTCATAGGACGGAGACACATATTGTGTGGTGCAAAAGGGATAATAATGCAAGAAACGTTTTTGTGAGATCCACACAGAGCATTCAAAACATAAAGCATCTTTTCAGACAGGAAGGGTTTGGGAATCAAAAATCGCTGCCTCGATCTGCCCCGGTGCCCTTTTGCCGATCACAGCGGGAGTTTGGGAGAAACGGGAACAGCCCTGCAGGCAAACAGAAAACAATGCATTGCTGCTTTTTGTTCTTTGAAACTTAAAAACGAGGAGATAACAAGACATTTTGTCAGATGTCTTCAGAGGGCTGCATCACAATGTTTTTCCAGCCCATTTCTCTTTCAACACATCTTTTTTTTCTTCTTTCAAATGCTACTTTATATCCAGTGCATGCTTGTTATACCTGTATGCTTAAGGTTCATGCTGAGACCAGTGCTAAAGATACAGTATGTGCGAGTTCAGGAATATATAAATGTGTCAAGTTAGTTTGATCTGCCGCGTGTCATTTACAGACATATATAAGCCTCTTTTTTCCAGAGTGCGCTAATCCATTTTTATCAAAAAGTTTGGTGCTTCACTATACTAGGCTTACATTGATCCTGTTAACCCTGTGTGAATCAAAAGTCGAGCGGCTCGGTTCTATATCATTGGCTTTGAAGCTTGTGTTTGGTGCTAGATATTGTGATGGGTGAGACTTCAACTTAAAATTGATTTTAATTCAATTTAATAATTCAATTCTGTGCTTGAAACACCTCATATCAGCGTTTACTGTCCTTGGCATCAGGTCTGATCTGTTTTAGTATCTGTCATTATTTTCTAGAGTTGTAACTGTCATCTTCAGGTGTTAGTAGTTTGCGAAGGCTTGTACATTTTAGACTGATGTGCTTATGTGCTTATTTTGGGATATTAAGACTGATGGGATTCACTGATGTGTGAGTGAACAGAGCTTGTCAGCATTGGTGTTGTTCTGGGAATCCATCACATGAGTTTAGAGCTTGGTCCTGACGATTAAGGGGTCTATAGATTAGATATAAAAAACAACACGGATCATCATGGAACTGGAATGCTTTTGATTTTTCATGGTATATTACCTGTGTCTGTACCTTATGGCAGCAATGTCCACATGGTCTGTGAGGGTCTTCTAAGACATGCGTGCTCAAACTCAGTCATTTGTTTCTGGCTTTAGGGGTCATTTTTATTTCTTCTTTGGCTTTGGAGTTTCTCACACTTTTAAAGATAAAAACCTGTCTCTTTTCTTAAAGCTCACATAACACATGCTGTTTCTGCATTTCTGATGTTAATCTGGAGTACCTATAGAGTAGTATGACATCCTTTATATCTCCGAAGAGTCTTTAGTTTAATCAGATTTATAAAAGAAAGATTAGCTTTAGTTTTGAAATGAAACAAAGCTGAGTGGCGTGATAAGCTGTGATAAGCTGCATGCTCTAGCGTCTCCCGGTGATTGACGGGTGGGCGGGGTTTTCCGGGGGAAGTGCCCATATAAAGAAGTGATACGTATAGAAAACCCCTGAAACGTCAGTTGGACCTGTAATCGAAAAAAAACTTTCCGAAACTTGTACGAACCCTGGCGAAGTGCATTCGGCACAGAAATACTCTGTAACATGTCCAACTGCTTTTTTGACACTTTGTCTACGTTTAGCATGAGGAAACAACTCTATAACTGTGTTAATAAGTCAGAATGCTTGAAATACCATTGAACCCCCCCCCCTTTAATAACTATGTGATGACAATGAATGTACAGTATCATAATGAGAACCTCACAAGCCATCCAGTAAGGTGAGAAACATCACCGTTAATGCCTAGTGATTAGCATCAATTTTACCCGTTTTTCAAATCTGAGATATAATTTGTAAGACATCTGTGTCAGAGATAACTGATATGCACATATGTTAAAACAGAAGTAGGCTAATTACATGACTTGTTGTTGCTTTGTTTTTTACTTTCTTGTCTAAATTATGCTTATGCAAATCAGGTGCCATTTACTTTAAATGAAATGTTTGAAAATGTTTTCAAAGCCTATGGGTCCTGTTTTAACAATCTAAGCGCATATTTTGAAGCGCATGGGGCAGGTGCACTTAGGACGTGTCCGAATCCACTTTTTCTAGTTTAACGATGGAAAAAAAACTGTGGGTGTGCCAGGCGCATTGTCCAATAGGGTCGTGCCTATTCTCTTATTGAGTCATGGGTGTGTTTTGGGTGTTACGCGCAATAAACCAATCTGAGTCTTATCTCCCATTTCCTTTATAAACCAGTTATGCCTGCACCATGGCGGTTTCGCTATTTATGGCAGAATTTGCAAGAGCAAGACTAAACGCTTCTTCAGAGAGAAACCGATTTCATTCACCATTACTGCTTTTAAGTAATTCTGATACATGCAATGACTATCCATTATGACATGTAGGCATATTTTATCTTTATGTACACAATAATAATCTTTTACATTGTAATCCTTTCATTTTTAATATTCGGCATGTTTGTATGCTGCTGCGTGTGTAATAAGCAGAGAGTATATGGACGTTGTGTACCCGCCTATAGGTGCATGTTACTAAACATGTTACTAGATCAGATTTTTAGTTGGTCAGTAGCGCAATCATTTTAAGTTGCCTCAAAATAGCACTGTGCCAATAAATGTGCCTGACCACACCTTATATTCAGACCAGCATGCCCGTGGGCGAACAGATGGGCGCAAGTGCATTTTCTGAAATGGTGCATGTTACTATATAAATGTAAAAATACTACACCATTAACTTTAGACCAGGTTTTAGTTGGTCAATGGGGCAATCGTTTTCAGTTGCCTCAAAATAGCAACGTGCCTGAACACACCTTGTTATCAGACCAGCATGCCCATGGGCGAACAGATAGGTGCGAGTGCATTTGCTATTTAAACAACGTGTCACTATACATGATAATTGCGTCAGGCTGAAACTAGCAAAAAACACTTGCATCGGTGTATGATATGAACCTTAATTTTTTAACATTCAATTAATGTATATTCATAATATCATTTAATGTATTCTTATTAAATTTTGGCATCAAAATAGCTCACCTTTTGAGACATTTCTTAACTTTTCTCTTCCTGCGACCTTTGTATACATCTGATTCTTACTGCTGACTGTTAGTGAACCTTTTTCATGAATGGTGTGTTCAATTGGCATATCTGTATGCTTCCTGCTCTGAACTATTTACATCTCCCAGTGGAGTCAGAAGGCAATTACTTAGCACCACGCCGGCCCACAATGGCGTTCCTTTCATCTGTCAGAGCTGATATGCCTCCAGAGAAAACGTCAATCCACCTGCTCCGTGTGTTAAACAGACAAGAGCGCAGACACAAATACAGAAGCCGCTCAATATCATCGGAGAAGGAGAATTGTGTGATAAGAAACAGGGCCTCACTTGAAACAAAATTGACTTCAGTAAAAAGCAATACAGGCTTTTAAAGATTGCCATATGGGATGTGTGAAAAAAGAAAGGTGGGAAATTAGAGAGAGAGAGAGATCAAACGAAAAACTGATTCGCAGCTCTGTAATATGGTGTGAAATACACATTCTTTTATCAAATTTAACCAAGACTGTACCCCTTAGTTTTTTCTGCACACTTCCTCTTGAATGCGAGCTACAATTAGCCCGATTAGAAGTGTGTACTGCGATGGCATGCTAATACAAGCGTCTCTCTAGGGTGCCCGCCGGAGGAGACTGCCGTGCAGATTGCGTTTTTCACGGCTGGTGAAGTCAGCTTTTCTTTTAGCTTACTACTGCCGGCCTCTCGCATTGATTGGGTCACAGTAACGGTTTTATTTCAACAGACTTCATCGCACTGCACTTGTAAAAGATTCAGAGAGAACTTACAGGCTCATAAATGCAATAGTGGATGGGCGGAGGAGAGCAGGATTTTGATGGGAGGGTGGCAGGTAGTTTTGATTGACAAAGACAAAGTGTTGTAAAGTTTTTTTAGTTTTGGACCTTATACTCCAAAAGTTTAGTGTATTGCCTTTGAAGTGTTACAATTTCATATTTTTTTCACATTGGCTACATTCACGCAGACAGTTAAATTAAAAAAAGTTCACACAGTTTTAATTCAGTTTAACTTTGTGGTAAGTGCATCTGAAAGGAATGTAACTATTTTACAAGTGATTTCATAAGATGTGAGTTTTACAAACACATATGTGACCCTAGACCACAAAACCAATCATAAGGGTAATTTTTTTTAGATTGAGATTGAAAGTTGAATAAATAAGCTTTCCATTGATGTATGGTTTGCTAGGATAGGACAATATTTGACAACTATTTGTAATCTGAAGGCGGTCGCACACCGGACGAGAAGCGCAGCAGAACACATTATTTTCTATAAATGTACGCACACCGGCGCCTGCCGGCAGCCGTCCACTGTGACTCTGAACAATGCTCAAATCCCTGTCGCGCCACTCACATAGTTACAAATAAAATAACATAATATTTGTCCCAAATCGTTAGTGATTAACATTGGCTGCTAACGTATATTTTGCATTTTGAAGTAGATACTTTCTGACTAAGCTCGCACTATTTAATGTGCACTTCCGTTGTATGATCCCTCTGAGTTGTCCTAGACTCTACGCGACCCGACGCTGCGCTTCTTGTCTGGTGTGTGAGGGTGCAAAAAATCTAAATAATGAGAAAATTGCTTTAGCATTGTCCAAATGACATCTTTAGCAACACATATTACTAATGAAAAATACAATTTTTGATATATTTATGGTAGGACATTTACAAAATGTCTTCATGGAACATAATCTTTACTATTCTAATAATTTTGGGCATAAAATAGACCCATACAATGTATTGCTACAAATATACCTGTGCTACTTTTTGTGGTTTTGTGGTCCAGGGTCAAATAATGTATGATTATTGGAAAAAAATAAGAATGAAGCCGTGACCCCACCAACTAAATGGCGAAAATGCCTTGTTGATGCTAGAGGTCAGAGGAGAATGGGCCGACTGATTCAAGCTGATAGAAGAGCAACTTTGACTGAAATAACCAATCGTTACAACCGAGGTATGCAGCAAAGCATTTGTGAAGCCACAACACGCAAAACCTTGAGGCGGATGGGCTACAACAGCAGAAGACCCCACCGGGTACCACTCATCTCCACTTTGAATAGGAAAAAGAGGCTACAATTTGCACGAGCTCACCAAAATTGGACAGTTGAAGACTGAAAAAAATGTTGCCTGATCTGATGAGTCTCTGTTGAGACATTCAGATGGTAGAGTCAGAATTTGGCGTAAACAGAATCAGAACATGGATCCATCATGCCTAGTTACCGCTGAGCAGGCTGGTGGTGGTGGTGTAATCGTGTGGGGGATGTTTTCTTGGCACACTTTAGGCCCCTTAGTCAAAATTAGGCATCATTTAAATGCCACGGCCTACCTGAGCATTGTTTCTGACCATGCCCATCCCTTTATGACCACCATGTACACATCCTCTGATGGCTACTTCCAGCAGGATAATGCACCATGTCACAAAGCTCGAATTATTTCAAATTGGTTTCTTGAACATGACAATAAGTTCACTGTACTAAAATGGCCCCACAGTAACCAGATCTCAACCCAATAGAGCATCTTTGGCATGTGTTGGAATGGAAGCTTCGTGCGCTGGATGTGCATCCCACAAATCTCCATTAACTGCAAGAAGCTATCCTATCAATATGGGCCAACATTTCTAAAGAATGCTTTCAGCACCTTGTTGAATCAATACCACATAGAATTAAGGCAGTTCTGAAGGCGAAAGGGGGTCAAACACAGTATTAGTATGGTGTTCCTAATAGTCCTTTAGGTGAGTGTAGTGTCAGTAGGGTAAAACCAGATGGTATGAAAATGTAGAAAAATGAGATTATACACATGTATAGAAATTAGCCATTAGAAATTAGATTGTATTGTATTCACAGAACTTGTCGCACTTTACCTATCCATGATATTAACCCCTGCAGTATTTTCATCTATATAAATCAGACGATAAGATTACTTTATTTCCAAAATACATAATGTACAATCATTCCTTTTCAATGATCTTACCCATTGCAATTTATCCTACAAAAAGTAAAAGTTGGAGAAGATCAGACACAACAGAAGATATTCCCAGTATTTATGTGCACTTTAAAGAGCTGACTCAGGTGTTTGGGTCTCAGTTGTACTGTAGTAAAGTCTGTTAAATCGCTGTAGTCTCCTGCAAACCAGTAAGATCTGGATATTCTTTGCTCTAAACCAGGACTGACAGCTGCATTCTGCTTTTGTGTGAATGTAGTCTCTCTCTCTCTCTCTCTCTCTCTCTCTCTCTCTCTCTCTCTCTCTCTCTCTCTCTCTCTCTCTCTCTCTCTCTCTCTCTCTCTCTCTCTCTCTCTCTCTCTCTTTACTGAGTTTGACTGAGCTCTTCTGGCAGTAGAAACATCTTCACTCTGTAATGGGAAAGACCTTAAACTGAATTAAAGGTTCAGCCGTGCACTTCACTTTTAATTCATCTGCTGTGAGAGATGTTCTGGTCCTGATGGAGAATCTGCTCATCTGCTGCACACGCTGTAAATGAGGGCTAAACCTCTTACTGTACCTTCATTCATCACAAATGTTGACACAAGATAATATGCAATGACATTATGTGCCAAAATGTTGTTTGTGTATTGTTTGCAGTCATTTGATTTTTGCTTAAACCGTATGAGTGTTTTACGCCATTGCTATTTACAGACACACTTTTTTCTGTGTCCCATTTACAAACACATAGTCATCTGCTTCTTGCTGTCCTTGTTCTGAAACATTCATGTTCCTTTCAATTCTACGGGGAATAATAAAACACAGTACTAGCTCACCCTGGAGCAAATTCCAGATCTATTAAGACACAAAGGGGAGTAATTGAATGGTTAGGGAGGATATTACTAAAAGCTGGAGATAGGGTTTTACTTACACACATAGCTGTACACACACCAGACCTGTTTTCAGTTGTGCTATGGTTACTACAGTCTTCGTGTATTTAAATTAGTTTTTTTTATGACAGTTATTTAAAAAAAACAGCTGACCTAAAAATACGTAAAAATTGAATTGTTTTATTTTCACACTCATGTTCAAAAAGGATAAATTTTTCAGTCAAAAAGGATACCTTTGGATGTCTTCTTGTGGCAGATACAATATTTGAGAGCTATGAACAATAGAAAATATTACTTACATTTTGGTCTGTTCTTCACCCGAAGCAATATAGTGGTATTGGTATGGTGCACCAGTTGACTTTTATTGAAAATAGTAGTTTTTTTGCAACATTTTAAAGGCGGGGTGCATGATCTCTGAAAGCCAATGTTGATATTTGAAATCACCTAAACAAACATACCACTACCGCAATAGGGTGATTCTCGCGAGATTAGACTTATGAGGTGTCATGAAACATTTTGATAAAAAAAGTAAATGCTATCAAAATAAGAAGCATATAGTTACGAACATCTCTTCATGTACTATTTTGCACATGTTTTAAAAGACATCATACAAACCAATTTTGTTGTTTTTTCCACATTTAAGGGGAAAATTGTCATTACCGCAATGTGCCCATGACTGGATTTGGGGTTCTTTGACATGGAAATATTTATAATTAAAAGATCTAAAAAATAAAAAGCTTCAGTGCATGTTATACTATAAACATTTACAGTAAAGAAACATGTGGTATTTGGTGATCATTGGTAAATGTAGAGACAATAATATGGACTGTAAATGTGTCCAAGACCAATTTTCTCATCCTCCGCAACAATTTTCAATCAAAGCCCTCAGTGAACTAACATTTTCAAAAATTAATTGTTGGAAGGGACATAATTGACTGTGACACTCAAGATGGCTACCAGGTAAGCAGTAAGTTACATTTTTGTTTGTCATAGTACCTAGACAACTTTTTAGTTCTCATTACCGAAACATGAGTTGTAAATGCATATATTTCATGTAATATCATGTTGCGGTAATGATAATTTTTGATAATGATAATTAAAAAAATGTAAATAATTCTATAGGAAATATTTTGTAAATCCTGTAAAAATAATGGTTATAGTAAGTTCAGACCTTAATCTTATATGTGCCAAAAAAATAATTGGCTTTAAGGGCTTTTAAAAAATTCTGATGGTGGACACATTCTAAATCTGGATTTTGTTAGAATCACCCAATAGAATCTGGACCTTCTTTTGATAGACCTGCCTCACACAAACCCTTACTACTGATTTGCTACAAGTGTGTTTTAGCACTCGGCTCAATTCCCTTTTCCAAAGTGTTTTTCAAAAATCATGCACCCCACCTTTAATTTTTGGAGTAGCCTTCAGTGGATGTGTTGGAGCCTTAATGTGCTGCATATCACAGTTTCTATTTAGATTGACAGTTGTTGCAACACCCTAAAATAGTCTTTTCAGAAAAAGGTACAAAAGTTGCCACTGGGTGGTACCTTTAAAAAAAAACACCTTTGTACTTAAATAGTAGATATTAGGACTTTTAAAAAGGGTGCCGCCTCAGTGACAGCTTTATTACTTTTATTCCCGAGACCTGGAAGATAAGGATCTCAGGATAAGGATTTTGTCAATGCTTGTTTGTGTTTACGAAGAAACAGTGCTTTTAATTTTATTCACAGTGTTTTGAAGCTGAGCAGGTTTCTGATATCACATTACAAGTATCCAACAAGTCACTATTTGGCATGTCATAATATTGTTTGCATCATCTTTTAATATCTGAAATTATGTGGCAGGGGTGGTTTGTTAACACGGGTGTCAGGTGATTAGGAAGACTGGTGATGTGGAAAACATAGATTTGTTCAGTCCATATGTTTCCCTTATGCATCTACATATTATTGTGTTAAACCTCTTGAGCTGTTTTATAGACGTGTCACACTGAAGTCACTCATAAAGACAGAAAGTGCACCATGCAGAACGATCTTGGCATTAAATTATGGTTGCAGAAATTACACTTTTGTTGTTCGTCATAAGAGCTGAGGGCAACACAATAAAAAACATGCAATGCCGGCTAATTTGCTAAATTAGCTTTAAATGAGAGCGCGGCGCAGAAATGCAAAATTGCCATTCGCGAGGCAAGCGGCATGTTTATCTTGCGTGCAAGCTGGTTATAATTTCCAGAATCGCTAATTGCATAATCTTTTGAGATATCCCAACCCATGTTCCCATTTGTTTTGTCTGGGCCTGATTATGTTTTCCACTTGTGTGCGTCTTTATGCGTGAATTTAATTAAAACACCTAAAATATCATTTGAGGATGTTATTAACGTGATCATGGAAGGGAGATGAAATCAATGAAGATGAATGTGCTCTGCGCGCAGTGCATTGTGGGAAGTTTTCATAGTTGATTTCTCCACTGCCTCGTTTTAATGAGATTCTTATGATGTCTGTGGATTAAAGGCTGGTTGCTGTCTCCTTTATGAGTATCTGGCTTCAGTTAGATCGCAGTACGGCTCTGTTGAAAGGTAAAGAGTAGAGACTTTTAGATTAATTAGGTTGAATGAAGCATTTGGCACCTGTTACAAGCAAAGTGAAGAAATTGTATATGAAAATCTTTGAACACTTAACCTATTATAACTGCACTCCGGCGCATTATAACTCGATGATAAGTCGAATAGCTTTAGAAGTTTGTGTAATGAACTGCCGTGTTCATGAAAACTGTTATTTCTTGCCGTCATTAAAATCTTAATTTAACAACTAGGTAATGCTATCAGGAGACAAAGGCGTTAAGCAGCACAAAGCCGATCAGGATTATTATAAAGAGTGTTGTGAAGCTATGAGTCAGATTTTAAAGTCACTTCAGCTTTTGCCCTGGGCAATACAGCGACGTTGGTAGTGTGGAGCATTAGATCCTTGTCTGATTTCCCGAGGAGTCTGAGCTGATTGATGGAGCTCATAAATACACCACCATTAGGACATTTATTTGGGGAGTCTTTTACGTCTTGCCTCTGTCTTACTGTAACCTTTGCTCCTGGATCTTAAGTGTGTGGTGTGTGTCTGCAAGTACGATGGTGAGTTTCAGTTAAAATTCTGCCTACATAGTCAGACTGCAGTGAGGTCACTCAATGACTGCCATCTAAAGGCACCTTTGTTCTCCATTATATTTAGGGACTGAAGTAAGAGAAAAAATGTCTTGCAGACAGCGAACATGTAGAGAAAAAGGGTTCAGTAGAGTCTAGATCAGTCATTTTCAAACTGCAGGGGACCCACTTCTCTGGGGAGCGTTTCCCGAATAACGACGTAACTCACTGCTGAACCACCATAGTACGGTGCATAGTTGGAAAAACTAACAACCCTGTTTCCCGAAAACTTCATGACTTTGTTGCACATTCGTCGTTTGAACCATGTTGGTTCAACAACATAGTAGATTGAAACCCACTGGTGTAGATCACCATTTTAATTTAGATTTTTTGCTGAATTTGAATTATTTAATAAGCTTAAATGCAAAAGTTACTAAACGCCACCTTCATCAAAATGAGATAATGAAATATGCTATTATTAGGCATGGGCACGAATACTCGAGTACCCAAATGTTGCATCGACGATCAATCACGACTATAATGATCGTGTGGGTTTATTTCTTTATTTTTTATTGTTATGGCAGTATTTGGAGGTCTGGCTTGTTTATTATGTTAACTATTTATTTTCCAAAGAAGTGGATTCTTTTAAAAGTGGAGTTTTTTTGCCAAAAAAGTTTGCATGCACTTAAAGGGTTTTGCAGCAAAAAAACAGTCAAATTTGTTAAATACAGATAAAATGACTAAAGTGACATTTGCGATAATGGCATTTCAGTTACAGTTAAAGGCGCTCTAAGTGAATTCATGCGTTTTAGACCATAAAACATTTTTTTGTTACATACAGAAATCATCTCCACACTATATGCTTGCTGCCTGTACGCTGATCAAACTGTAAAAAACGTGATCTCTGTAGACAGCCCAGGCTCCACAAACTTCAATATAAACACAGTGGCCAAACCTGCACCACGAAACAAAACAAAGTGTTCCAGCCAATGAACGACAAGAAAGATTTGGGGGTTGGGTTTGGACGCGTTCATGAAAGCACAGAAAGGAGGGGGAGGAGTTTACTACGCTCAGTTTGTTTGAAAACACATTTAAAAAATCAACACACCGATTCGCTTAGAACGCCTTTAAGGCTTTTCAGTTATTTACTAACAACTTCTTTCATTGACATTTATTAAGATAGATAAAGTTCGGGACCTGATTAACGTTTAAAGAGTTATTAAGAGCGACGACTCAAAAATGATCTTCTTCACGCTGACATCTGAAGCACATGCACACAGACGTGTGAGTGCGCGACCCTGATATATAGACATCTACACAGAATTACAGTTTTAAAAATATCTGTTTTGACAAGAATTCATGCAGATATAATCTGTTATGTCTTAAGTAAATGTTTGGTTTGCTGTTGAGGAAAAATATCTGATGTGTAACATTATATCACAGTGGTTCTCAAACTGGGGTCCGGGGCCCCCAGGGGGGCCGCGAGATGGTGCCAGGGGGCCCCCAGTATTATGACATTTTATAAAATACATTCATTCATCATGAATTCTGTGTAATTAAACCTAAAAAAATAAGGCTACTAACCAACAGCACTACTTTGTATAACTTAATATGTTTTGTTTAATTAAAATGTTACATTTTAGAACAGTTTTTGTCATAAAGTTTCTTTGCGGGGGCCACAAGGGGCACCGTACACAATGGGGGCCGCACGCAGAAAAAGTTTGAGAACCACTGTTATATCAGATCCTTGCATTATAAAGTTAATCTTAAAGCTGTCTCTCTCAATGTCAATCAAACAATAAAAGACTTTTTTTTAACATATATTGATATTGTTTTGCCTTTGTGTGTGCCAAATCTATTAGTTTGACCAGTGATTTTAAGGTATGGATGTGGTTATTTTTGTGGATTTTTCTCAAAATTAACTTTGCTGACTCTTCAAACAGGTGTAGTTTTGACATGACAGGTGTAGTTCTTTTTTTTAATAGAGATTGTCAAAATATAAATAACTCATTTTTGAGAATTTGCTCATTCCGACTCAATTTGCCAGCACAGCTCACAAATGATGCAGCAGCAAACAGAAATGGAGAAAGAAAATGGTCTTCTGAAAAAAAAAATGCATATACAAAACAATGGCTGATGGTTGTATACAGGCTAAATGTAAACAGGCTAGTGTAAACATACATTTGCATAAAGCATCTATATAGAAACAAAACAGGTCAGACACGATAAGAGGGTTTTGCATTTGAACTCGTCATTTAATTATTATATTAATTAACTAATGCTTAAAACTATACTGTACAAGCAAAGAAAAACATCTGCATCTGTTAAAGTGTCTATATTGTGGTTTATTCTTTTAATGAAGTAAAATCCACACCAGTAATGTGGAAACTGACAAAGCTGATAGCACTTTGTTCTCAGGGGTTGAGGTAGGTTTGCACATTATTGACACCTGGAAAAAAATCCACAGGAGTCAAACAATGCAATCATTTCCTCTGAGCCATAATGGATGGATGTGAGCTCGAAATAGATTTTAATGGTTGACGTGGACGTTTTACAGATTTACTGGGTAAAGTCAGAATGAAGCTGATACGCGTCAAAGTTGACACTTTCTAAACCACACTTTCTTCCTCTTATTTCTCAGAGGTCTATCAGCTCAGCCTCCCTGATGACCAGAAGCTGAGCGTTACCACGGTAACGGTGGGTCAAAGCGCCGTGCTCACGTGTGCCATCACGGGTGACCAGCGGCCACCGATCGTCTGGAGACGAAATAACCACGCCCTCAACATGATGGAGCTAGAAGATATTAATGTGAGTGACACGCCCCTTTCACCTCATTCCATCTCCGGCACACTCCGGTTTTACCCCTTCGGTCGGGTGTGTGCGCGTGTGTGCATTTGAGCGGTCTGGAAAGTGTTTCAATCAACTATCTTGTTAAGGCTGTTGAAAAGCAAGTGGTATTGCTTTCAAGGCAATAAACGTATTAAGCCTCGAAAGTGGGACACAGAAATACACACACTCATACACACACCCCAGTCTTGTTTGTAGATGGTATGACACGGTGTGAGATCATACGACGCTCAATCCAATTTTCTTCATCTATCTAAATGTGCTGCCAGCTGAACCTTACCTTTGAAGTAATGAAACTTAAAGTAAAACTTTCAACAAAGAGATCCATGCCAGATGGAATTTCGGTAAAGAAAAATAAGACAAAATCAAAGAAAATCAAAGCAGGTCACTAAAGTCTCTCCATTTTCAGTGAAGTTAAATGTTCTACCATAATTAACTTTAAAGGGACACTCCAATGTTTTTGAAAATATGTTTATTTTCAAGCTCACCTAGAGTTAAACATTTGATTTGTACCGTTTTGGAATCCATTCAGCTGATCTCTGGGTCTGGCGCTACCACTTTTAGCATAGCTTAGCATAATCCATTGAATCTGATTAGACCATTAGCATTGCGCTAAAAAATAACCAAAACTTGACTCTTCTGTAGTTACATCGTGTACTTAGACCAACAGAAAAATAAAAGTTGTGATTTTCTAGGCAGATATGGCTATGAACTATACTCTCATTCTGGCATAATAATCAAGTACTTTGCTGCTGTAACATGGCTGCAGCAGGCGTATTGATATTACTCACTGCCCGAAAATAGTCCACTGGTTACTTTCAATAACAGGGCACTATTTTTAGGCACTGCGTAATATCATTGCGCTTGCTGTAGCCATGTTATGGCAGCAAAGTCCTTATTACGCAAGAATGAGAGTATAGTTCCTAGCCAAATCTGCCTAGAAAATAACAACTTTTAATTTCCCGTCTGTCTTAGTACACGATGTAACTACAGAAGAATCATGTTTTAAATAGGAAAAATATCAAAACTCTTTGCTTATTTTTTAGCGCGATGCTAATGGTCTAATCAGATTCAATGGATTATGCTAAGCTATGCTAAAAGTGGTAGCGCCAGACCTGGAGATCAGCTGAATGGAGTCCAAAATGGTAATCAAATGTTTAACTCTAGGGAAGCTGGAAAATGAGCATATTTTCAAAAAAGTGGAGTGTCCCTTGCTAATCCAGCTGATGAATCGTTGCTTTTTAATGTCAAATGGAGATACTGCAGCACAACATCATTTAACACAGCTTTAACTTGATTAAAAGTACATCGATATAAATGAGGATTGAGGGAGAAATGCTCGAGAGATCTTAAATGAGTCTTTTGTTATGGATACAATCGTTTAAGGAATAATTAACAAATTAATTTTGGGATAGTTTGCCCAGAAATTGACTCAATCTTGTACCATACAATAACAAAAGTTTATTTATGCATTTCATTTCATGTATTTGTATTTATTTGGGTATATTATCAGTATCTATCATCATTAAACAGATGCTTTGCAGGATTTAGTTAGATTATTTATTTAGTTAATTGGATTTAGTTTGATTAAACCTGTTTAATGCTAATGGATACTTGTGTATTCATGCTGATATATTTTTCTAATTTTCTTGTGCACACACAAATATTCAGATTATTGTTATTATTTTAGTTTTATAAAATGTACAGTTGGGGAAGTCATTTGTGTATGCTCTGTACTTTAATTACAATTGTACGCCTAAAGGTTTGTCTAACTGTAGCATCTTCAATTTAGTCGACACCAGAGATGACAGTGAAAGCCCTTCAAATAAGGAATGAGGTCCTTGCTGCCACGATTCATCTTTAAAACCTTCACCCTTCACTCCACATGAGTCATATAAACACTCAGAAGAAAGCTTAGTTAAATATCTGCAGCTTTGCAGAATAACATACAAACATTTAGGACAACAGGACAGGGTGACCTACACCAGAAAATGTATTTGTGTCCCTGTAGTCTCATGCATTCCCTGCACATTTCATGTCATCATGCAAGCCACAACCTTCACATGAATTCTACAGTAGCATTGTCTTCAGAAAGGTCTTTTATGTCTTTTATTTCGTCCTTTGAAACTCAGCTCATTAATCCAAGTGTATAGGGTGAATGTCTTTTTTATTCTTGGAAGTCTTCATTTTCATCTTGTGCATTTATGTTCTGGAAATGATGGTGCTTACGGAGTGTTGCATCATGGGATGTGCTAAGATCAATGCCACATACCATTATTTTACACTGCTTTCTGAATACGTAAAACAAAAGATTTTTTTTACTTTTAACAATACGAACTAAACTAGAAACTGGCCAAAACTTTATCTAAGATCAGCAGGAAACAGCAAAACCCACTTGATCAGAAAATCATTATGGTCTCACACTGCTAAATATAATCTGCCAGCCAGATCGCCGATTTTTCATTTAATGCCTGTTTTCTGCCAAAAAAAAAAAAACAACACCGCCATAGGTCATTTGTGCAATAGCTTAATATAAGCTCCAATATAGCAAAGCTGAATTTCAGTTCATAATAAAATCTTTGACTTTTTATTGCAGACCTTGGTATGTTGGCAGATCTGAGCATGTTTGACATTGAGATCTCATCTGGAGATGTGAGATTTCTTGGCTCTGATCTCAGGAAATAAACCAAGAAGCAGGGTACTTAAGCAGTATCTCAGAGAAACTGTTGGGATGTGCAATATATCTTGTTTTCTTTGTCCTTTGAGATATTAGACAGTGAATCTCCAAGGATTTTCATTGTTGCATCATTTCAACTTGATCTGGATGCCGCGTTCTGATCAAATCTAAATGAACCCATTGAATCGTCCTTGAAGGAACACTTGAGAGTTTTTGATGTCAGCGAGTCATTTTTTGACCTTGGAAAAACATTGGCATGTAAATGAATAACAATATCTTTATTGGGTTTGTTTGGATATTGTTAGCGTTTTCTTTCCTCTGATTCGGCTTTCAGCTCTATGCACTGATCCTCCTTTTTCTCATTCTTGTCATTATACTTTCAAATGATTCATATTCAGAGACCTCTGTGTTTTGTCTTGTGGAGATTTTAAAACGTTCTTCTCTGTACCACTGTTTTACTCATTAAGAACACATGGTGACATCAGGGGCTTGTTTGTTTGCTTTTAGGTATAATGAGCGGAGTTTGAGTCTTTTATTGGTGTTTGGTAGCACACAGCCAAACTGCTGTGCTTCATTAATTGTCTTTTTATAATAGATGTTGTGCTGTGTGAAATATGAACTATGCAATGCAAACAAATTATAGTCATGACCAGTGTTCATTGTTTAATAAAAATCTCCAAACATCCGAGAACAAAATAAGACTTACTTGAAGCACAGGATATGAAGGATATTTAAAGGTGACATAGAATGATTGAACAGAGTATTTATCCTTGTTCTGTGATGTGACATGTAGACAAAAAAATGTTTTGTTTGGGTCTGTAATGCCTTAGAAGCTTCCTAAAAACCTCTCTCAGATAGCTCTATTAGGGTGAGGGATTTTAAACAAGTGGTTTTGCACCTATTTGGCTCCCCCTACTGGCTTAACTTGCAATCACATTACTGATTGGCTGACTTTGCTGCCACTCAAAAAATGTAGCCAATTATTTTAAAGTGGATGGGCAGTTAGATGCCTGTGATGTCATAAGCATCAGTTTTTTTAGATTGCGCTGTTTCTGGCTGACATTTCTAAAAGAGGAATTTCTATGAGACTGAGGTGTTTAGCATGTCTAGCACTTTTTGTATGTTTGTGAATGTGGGTAGACTACCATTATTCAACAAAGACAAGGTAAATATGGTTTTTCAATTACTCTCCCCTTTAAAAAGAAATAAGTTTGCTTATTTGCAGTGCATTGTGCAATTTGTATATGTAATTTTTTTGAGAATAATTCGCATAAATGGTAGCGCACACTTAAGTAAAGTATGTTCTCTGAATAGCTACATACCTGATACAGTCTGTCTGTCTCTTTTATTATGTTTTTAACTGCAGTGTGTAAAAAATAAATGGTGTGTAGAGCGCTTTAATGATGGCCTGCAGCATAACTGATGTAAATGTCCTCTGCAATCTGCTCCTATTGATTACCTTGTTTTATAACTGCCTTCATACTCTCTCTCTCTCTCTCTCTCTCTCTCTCTCTCTCTCTCTCTCTCTCTCTCTCTCTCTCTCTCTCTCTTATGTTTGCAGATTTGTGACATTTTCCAGCTCTGTTTGTCAATATCGTTCTCTCTGTAAGGTCATGCTGATGGTAATTTTGTGTGTTGGTTACAGGATTTTGGAGATGATGGGTCACTATACATCACTAAGATTACCACTACACACATTGGCAACTACACCTGCCACGCAGATGGATACGAACAGCTTTTCCAGACGCACACCCTGCAGGTTAATGGTACGTAATATACAAGTATATCCACAAATAAATAGTATTTATCTTTCATCTGTCTTTTATTTTCTAAACTTCATAAATTTGACTCTTTCCCCACCAGATTTTTTTTTTTTAAAGTTGCCAGCCAGCACCAGAATTTTTTATGATTTTCACAAAAGTTTAATTCCTTTCAGAATATGTTCTTCTTTAAATATATCATACATAAACCCTCTGCTTTTCAAAAATAGTTTCATCCTACCTTCGTTTGTTTTCTTTATCACCTCTCAAATATGGGTAGGTTTCTTTAAAAATACAAAATTTTGAGATAATTGCATTTTTTTGTGAACGACTTTTGATATAGATCAGATTCAGAGTGATCCTCAAAACATACATTGTTTGCCCTAAGGGGTTGCTTCCAGGTTTCGTAAGTTGGGTAAGAGCGCCACCTGACGGAAAATACAGATTTCCAGCGGAAATACGGATTGCCGGAAAAACTCGTCGTTGGCAGGGAAGCAATTTCTCATAATTAAAGAGTTAACTCGTCAATTTCAGGGAAAGAGTTAATATCTGAAAGAAGCCAAAATCTGTGTTTACTTGTAAAGTTGAATAGTAAGTAAAGTTTGTTTTCACATAACAACTGAGCCCACTTGGCAGCTTATAACCCACACCTGACAGCAGAGTAAAAGCTTATATGAGGCCTCAAAATAACAAATTCAGACTTGTTTAGAAAGCCAGAGAGGTTAGGGAAGAAGTGGAAAAAACTATTTTCCAAGCACAAAAATATAAGGTGCCTTATTTTTCACACTTTCATCTGCTCCTGCTAAAATGACCAGCAGTATACATTTCCATAATTGCTGAATTGGTCTGGGGTGGGTATCACGTACAACAATGCTAACTACCATACATGCATTGTTGGAGAACTAGCTATAACTAGATAGTCATGACTTTTTCCCAAAAGTAACAGTACCTTTAATGCAAATCCAATGTTCAAATCACATTGGATGAACAACATGGTTAATATAGTTCACTTATTAATCCATTCAAGATCTAATTAATGTTGTAAATAATTAACATGGCATCTAATGACTTCTCTTTCTGACTCTGGGCCCTGTTTTAAAGATCTGAAACGCAAGTGCGAAGCGCAAAGCGCAAGTAACTTTGTGGGCGGATCTTGGGTGCTGTTGCTATTTTCCCGACAGGAGAAATAACTCTTGTGCCAGGCGCAAATCAATAAGGGGTTGGTCTGAAGTAGGTTCATTTTTCATTGGTGTGGTTTGGGCGTAACGTCAAATAAACCAATCAGAACGTCATCCAACATTCCCTTTAAACGCAAGTGCGCAAGTTCCATGGCGGGTTGCTATTATTATGACGGATTTACCAGGTGCACGCCAGGAGCGGTTCACAGCCGAGGAGACCGACGTTCTTGTAAGAGCAGTCAAAGACAGAGAAGTTGTTTTGTATGGGGATATGAAAAAACCTGCCCAAATTAGCGTCGGTTAAACAGGCGTGAGAGGAAATAGCCACAATTGTCTCATCAGCTGGCATCCCCAGGACGTTGCGCCAAGCGCTACAATGATGTCAGGAGACGGGGGAATCCCAAGCTTGCCAGCATAAATCGGACACGCCGTGTAACGGGAGGTGGATCTGTCTCTACACATGACCTGACGTCAGCAAAGGACATCGCTGCGTCCACCCTCATCGCTGAAAGCCAAGAAACGCAAGCAGTCCAACCCCAAAGTACCCTTACAAATCAAGTTCACATACATTAAGGTTTCTTATGAAAACATTTTAATAATTACTTACATAAAATAAATGTAATACAGCCACACAACAAACTTATGAAAATATTTGAATCGTTATTTGCATGATCATTTTTTAACGCAGCCACACAAAATAAATAAAAACTATCACCACAATGCTCACCACAATGATTTCCTTATCTCATGTGTTAATATTTTTCATTGTAACAATTTATGATTTGCAAAAATAACTGTTGCATCTGTGTAGATTAGATAAGCAAAGTGTGTGCGCGTTGTGAACGCTATACATTATGGTCAAGCATGCGCCCTTAAAATAGAATAATGAACAAAACGCAACGCGCCACTGACTTTAGAATAGTTTTTTTCTGGTAGGTGGCGCAATTGTTTTTTTAAACTGCAAAATAGCATCAGGGATGGTTTGCGCCGGAACACGCCTCCTTTTTTGCGCTGAACCGCCCAGGGAGCGCAAGTTCATTCCCTAGTTTGCCGACGTGCATCTGTGTAGAGAAAAACCCGCTGTGCGCCGTTGCAAAATACGAATGATACATGCGTCACTGACAAAGTCAATTGTGCTGGGTGCAAGATAGGGCCTTTTTTATGACTTTTCTCATTTTGCTTTATTTCCTGATGTTTCATTCAATAATTGTTCCTCCTTGTGTCACTTAGGGCACTTTTTGGTGTACTAGAGCATGTGTGCACATCATAGACTGATAAAAATATGGACGACGTGTCGGCGCTTCCTTCTATTGTAATGAATTGATGCCAAAAATGTCCAACCATGAGCGCTTACATCTTACATAAAAATGTCAGTTTGGAGCCAGGATATGGGCAGAAAGAATCGTCCGTGGAGCCAGAGGCACGATATCAAACTTCCGCCCAAACACTTGCGCGCCCCAATTCAACCACACCAATCATAATGACACACCCTAAAAACCTTAAAAAGGTTTATGTCTCTTAAAGTATGAAAATAAAACACTTCACAGTCTTTACTGTATGAATTAAACATACACGAATTTATTGAGGGATGAATTAGGTTACTGTAGCTTTAAGACGTAAGAGAGATCGCTCTGTACATGTGTACCACTGATGACAGGCTGCTGTGTGTGCACGCGTCGGGTGTACGCAGACAAAGAAAATTAGGAAAATGAAAGTTTAAACGGTCAAAACTTTAAAACGCATGCAAATAATAAACTTTTGGCATGAGGATGCAATTGTCTGCAATAGATATGTGTTGCATATGCTGTTTGATGGGGATATGAAGACGCATCATGCTGTTAGGACCGGAGCGCGTCCTCATATAAAATACACAGATCTCTGTTATGGCAGAGAGAGAAATCCAAATCTGCACGTCGCACATGAGCAACGAGTTATAAAAATGCTCGCACTACGGCAAATTTAGCGAGTACCAATCGAGTCATTTAATGGCATTATCGGCTGATGCCGATCAGCGGCTGATCGATCGGAGCATTCCTAGTTCCTACCATACAAGTTTGCAATCCAGTTTGCGTATGTTCATTGGAACGATGGTATCGGGAAATGCACAATACGTTAAACTTGGCTATAACTTGGCTATAACGTCCATAGTTGGCTAATGGTGCTTTGGGAAACACGCCTCTGGTTTATTTTGGTTAATGTTGGTATGTTACTGACACAAAACTTGGCCACCCCAGTATCAAACGCTGAAAACTAGCAGCCAAAAAACCCGTTATTACAACAGGGTACTTTTTCCCCAGCCATTTCCCAGTAACACATACCAATCAAAGGCCCCTAAATGATAACATCACATTTTAATTGGACAAAAAACAATTGAACCTGCCTCCAGAGTGGTTGCCTAGCAATTGATCATGGACAGAGCTGAGAGGAAATGTGAAATTAATTAGGGGTGACACATGTTCTCCTTTTGTGTTGAGAGTCACAAAAGCACTAGTGGTCCCGCTTCACCTAATTATGCTTCCTTATGACCGAGAGCCACAGGAATATTGTTCACACTTAATTTTCCATGCCTTTTGCCTTTATTGCATTTATGTTGTTTTAGCTCAGCTTGAAGCATTTGTGTGCCTGTGAGGCAGGCTGCGTTGATTCATTTGTTGCGCAGTGCACGGCAAATGACTCTCAACCTTTTGGCTTTATATTTTAGTCCTTAGCCCCTTTCTCATTAAGAATAATGGAGGTATAATGATGTTGCTTTGTTTCCCAGGCAGGGTTTTAACTTAGGTAAACAGTAATAAAACTCTGATGTATTATATATGTCTGCATATATATATTATAATTTCAATAGTGTATTCTACTCAATTACATGTTGTGCAGAATTATTCTTTAACATTAATGACATATGTAAATATTTGCTAAGAAAAGTTCAGAAATTATGGTAATTTAAAAACATGACATTAATATGGCATGCACGAAGACGGCGCTTCAAGCATAATGTTTAGGAATTTACATGCGCGTCAGGGTGCATTATTAATAGTGCCATTTTATATACGAATTGTTGTGGCCGTGGTTATGCTATTTTTAAAGGCTTCTTCCCCCCAGAAGCTAACAGATGTTTCAGAGCAGCGTTTGCTGGAAATATTCGAGGGGTCGGATGGGCTCAGAAACCTGCTGAGGCTCAGAGGTGGTGAAATCGAGAGGAAACTTTGATTGAGAACGAAGAAAGCTCATCAGCATCAATGCGCACACAATAGCGCCGAAATAACACGCACGTCCCCGCGTTGCGTGTAATGGGCACACCGGGAGAGACAAAGACTAACGTAAACTAATAAATCTTACTCTCAATTTCACGGAGGAACAAATACACACAGAGAATTTATCCGGTTCACTGATGGCGGACTTACATGCTCCCGAGCCGAAACACTTGCTTATTCTCCAGGAAAATCAACACGGGAGAAACAAAGAAAAGGGGGCCAGAGGAATAAAAGAGAGGAGATTGGAGGAGACCAAGGGCCGTGAGAATTTTGTGATAGAGCTGTCAGCTCCGATGTGTTTCACATTGGGGACAATCTCAACTCGATCCCCAGGTAATAAAATACACACAAGGACAGACTCAGGCGTACGCGCATGCACGTGCAGAAAGAAAAGCCATTCGATAAGGATTTCATATTATTTCTAGGTTAAAGAATGAGAAAGATGGCAACTGGTTATTTTCTCTAGTTAAGCTCATGAGACTAAAGTTATGTTTCTTAGATTGTGTAAGGGATCAACTGTGTGAAGATAATAGACAAAAGTTACTTAACCTTCAAACTTTATTCACCATGCAATATTTAAATAAAATAGGATGTAATTGATTTTATATGTGTCTTGTTATGCTTTTCGAATTTTTTTCTAAGCCTGGCTTTGCTTTCGCACAATTTACTGTATACTGTTTATTATAATCTGCTCATTAAGCATGAGCTAAACTTAGAATCCCAAAAAGCTTAAGCTTACCATTTTTACACTAAATGATTTCTGGATTCCAACTGTGTTGAACTCCGGGCGAGTCCCTAAAGGCTTAAGGCTCAAATTGTACTCCCTGTTCTTTGAAGCAAAACATTTCATTAAATCTGCCCCCTTGTGTGCTATAATAGGATTCCCCATGCTACCACTATCCATATAACTTTTTTTTTCTTTTTGGGAGAGAGTTGTAATAGTGTACTGGATATCTAAAGGGAAGAACAACGGTTTATTTATTGTTCCTAGATTTCATTTCTCTCTTAAGAGGTATTGCATGGAATTAATGAATCTCAATTAACAGATTGTAAGGGTGGATTCACTACAGTGGTTCAATCTGTAGGAACGCCGAAATGACTGAGAAATGTTAAAAGCAAGATGGTGTAAAACTGTGTATTTATGGTCAATTATCACCTTTCCGCAACTTATACCAACGACGGAAATAAGTGCAGTTATAGCAAAATATGTGGGAGAGCATTGCTAGAATATAAATATATTGTATTGCAATATGTAGTGTTTAAGTATTAACACTAAATCAAAACTAAACAACAGATTTGTAAATGAAGAAGACCCCCTTTAACTCCCACTGTATTGGATAAACGGCTGTGACAATAGTCTTTGATCACTATCAGTAAGCACAGGAATCCAGATGGTACAGGATGGAAATGGGTGACAAGTTGTGACAAAGTAATAAATTCCTATATTTTTAAAGGGATAGTTCGGCCAAAAACGATATTAAACCCATGATTTACTCACCCCCAAGCTGTCCGAGTTGCATATGTCCATCGTTTTTCAGACAAACACATTTTCGGATATTTTAGAAAATATTTTAGATCTTTCTGTTCATTAAATGTAATGTTACGGGGTCCAGCAATAGTCCACGACCTTCAAGTCCAAAAAAGTGCGTCCATCCTTCATAAATTAAATCCAAACGGCTCCAGAATGATAAACAAAGGTCTTCTGTGGGTAATCCGTGCGGTGTTGTTGTAGAAATATCCATATTTAAAATGTTATTAACGTTATAAACTACCTTCCGGTAGCGCCGCCATTTTGGAGTGATGCGCATTCAGGATGAGAGCTTACGCAGCGTACAGAGTTTCTCTGCTGCTGCTCTGTGCCCCCGCCCTCCGAATGTGTCATACGTCACTAAGAAAAGTGCGTACACTACGCTAATCCTCTCTCCTGAGTCTAAGATGGCGGCGCCACCGGAAGGCAGCTCACAACGCCAACAACATTTTAAATATGGACACTTCCACAACAACACCGCACGGATTGCCCACAGAAGACCTTTGTTTGTCATCCTGGAGCCGTTTGGATTTGGTTTGTGGAGGATGGACGCACTTTTTTTGGACTTGGGGGTCGTGGACTGTTGCTGGACCCCGTAACATTACATTTAATCAACAGAAAGATCTAAAATATTTTCTAAAATATCCGAAAATGTGTTTGTCTGAAAAACGATGGACATATGCAACTCGGACGGCTTGGGGGTGGGTGGATCATGGGTTTAGTGTCGTTTTTGGCCGAACTATACCTTTAATCTTACAAGATCGATGACTCAGCAGCACTCCAGTTCTTCGGGTCATGTGCAGTCCTCACAAACCTGACCCGGTGGCATTTACATGATTCTTAAAAGTCTTTGTCATATTATTAATAGATGTGCTGTACTAATGCAAGACAAAATTATACAGAACGATTGCCTTCAAAAAAAAAAAAAAAAATTTTTTTTGATTTCGTTATTTTCACTTTTGTTGTTTTCTCTGCATTCACATAGTGCCCCCTGTTATCCGGGTGTACCCTGAGAGCCAGGCACGTGAGCCAGGGGTCACAGCCAGTCTGCGGTGCTACGCTGAGGGCATCCCTGACCCACAGCTCTCATGGCTGAAGAACGGAATGGACATCACCACAAAACTCTCTAAACAACTCACGCTTCAAGGTGAAACACATATCCATTTAACCATTCTTTAGACTAAAGCTGGGCCGACACTACAGGATTTATCCTACGAGAAAAAAATCAGGTCCTGGACCTCGTTTGGATCTGATGTTTCCGCTCAGATTATCATATTTGTGATGTTTACAGATCAGATTTTAAACTTTCCAATGTGTTCGCAAGCAAGCCAGAGTCCCTCCGATCAAGTCAAACATGTTTGCTATTTAGGATTTTAAATTGGATTACACTGTAAAAGATTTGCTGTTATTTTGCAGCTGGTTGCCAGTAACTTACTGTAGAAGATAAAGTCTGAAAATGTTTCATGTTCATTTACCTTTGAACAAAATGTTGCCAGTAAATAACATAAATGTAAAATCTACAGTAAGTTACTGGCACCCAGTAATACTGTAATTTCTACAGATTTTTTTACAGTGTACATCATTATTTTTAAAATAGCCAAAGAGAAAGGGAGGTGAATGACTGACCTATTGAAATAGCGACTGCAAAACTGACTGCTCTACAGCGGAGATAGAGAAACGGCTTGTGGAATTGAGGAAACAACACTGTAAAAAAATTACTGTAGAAATTACAGTATTACTGGCAGTCTTTGTCTTTACAGAATAAAACAATAAAATAACAGCCTCATGCAAAGCATTCTGGGAAACAGAAATCCTCATCAACCTTTATCTGTATTTTTCCATTTTGGTTTCCAAAATGCTTTGCATGAGGCTGTTATTTTAGTTTTATTCTGTAAAGATAAATACTTTTTAATGTTTAATGTTGATTTAACTTTGAACAAACTGTTGGCAGTAAATAACATATAGTTACTGTCAAACAGCTGCCAGTAATACTGTAATTTCTACAGAAATATTTAACAGTGTACATATAAATGTGAAATGTAGAAAAGAGAGACTTTTGACACCACTAAAGAACTGCAAAAATCAAGAACGTTTTCAAGAACAGAAATTGCGAAATCTACAAACAATTTATCATATGACATTCACAAGCATTTATCAGTTACGCTTTCACACTAGCTGACTTCACACCTTCAAGAGTGTACCGACATTTCTCTGCAAGCTTATGTTGATTCCTGTCATTCAGATGGAGCTTTATATATTTATATATAGCACTAAAGCCTGCTGGTTGAATCATCATGGTGATTGACATGTTTGTCATGATCTAGGCTCATTCTCGCACAATGCACCCTGTGGGAACTATCATCATCTAACACTTCTCCAAAGTCAGATGTTCAAACTAAACCCAACATGACAACTTGAGAACCCTAAACATTTTTCAGCTCTTATCAAAAACATCTTCGCTATATCCCATCAGAAGAACTTGCGTAAATGAAGCCATCATGCCGATAGTGAAAAATTCACTTGAGTCTTGTGCTCGTTTCTTTTTATTGTCTGCAGCTAATGGAAGTGAGGTTCACATCAGCAACGTTCACTTTGAGGACACGGGTGCGTACACCTGCATCGCCCGGAACGAGGCGGGCGTAGACGAGGACATCTCTTCTCTTTTTGTGGAGGATTCTGCTCGCAAAACACGTATGTATAAGTCATGATGGCTAGTCCATTTGTCTCTACGATGGCTCCTCACTGCCAGTATACTTGCATTATTTATCGGACTGAAGGTTAATAGTTAATAAACTTTGGATGGAGTAATAGGCCGGAAGGATATGAAATAATGGAAGAAAAGTTCCAGAGACCTGATGTTTGACTGTTGTCAGCAATTTTACGGCACTCTGTGTAAAAAATAAATAATGATTATGGAGGAAATTGCTTTAATATATATTTATGTATGAATCTTGCAGATAATGGAATAGGACGTATTTTGTGAATTGTTTTTTTTTAAATCAAATTATATGATTTTTTTCCAATCTTTGTTAAAAAGCCAGGGTTTTCCCTTTCCCGTTTTTGTACTTTTTCTATATAAATGTTAACTATAAATCTTTAAAAATGTTTAAATGTTTTAAAAAAGGAGAAAGAGTTAAAAAATAAGAAGAGCATGTACTGCAAGAAAATATTTTCAAGAAAAAAAATCTTAGTATTTTTGTCTTGTTTTCAGTAATAATATATTAAAATTCTTAAAGTAATTCTTGATGAGCAAAACGACCCACGAAAAAAATTCTTACAAATAATTTTTAAAATAATTTTTAAATAATTTTTGTAATTTTTTAAAATAAAATGTAAGTGATTTTGTGCATAAAACAAGCAAAAAAAATGCCAAGAGGTAAGCTGACTTTTCTTTTTTTTTCTTAAATTTTGTGTTTAACAAAAATGTTCAAGATTTTTTTGCTTACCCCATTGCCAGATTTTTTGCTTGTTTTATGCACAAAATCACAATTTGATATTTTTTGTCTAAAAACTAGACTTTTTTTATTGGGTTGTTCGCTCTTTAAGAAAAAGCATCTTAATTTAAGAATTTGAAGATATTTTTACTGAAAACAAGACAAATATACTAAGAAAATTTTTTCTTGAAAATATTTCTTTGCAGTGTGGTTATCTGAAAGAATATTGTATTAAACATTAAATACCAACTGCAAAAGTAAGTGCAATACTAAAACTTATTTACCAATATTTACTACTGGAAGCAGTTAAATAATAATGGTCTGTTTCTCCTGTATGAGGAAATCAGTAAATGATGCAATATTTGCATCTAGTTTATACCAACAGGTCCTTTTGTAAGTTTATGTGTGTGTGAAAGTTTTTGGAAAATGTCAGATGCTTCATTATATTAAAGTGGTGTGGGCTGTGAAGGATGGAGAAAAGTCTTGCAGGTCACCTTATAAGTCAGTCAGTCACATTATTGCTAATGTCTGTGTGGAGGTGTTGGGAGATGTAGTCCACTGAGTTCAGAGGTCTGGCTATTGTAGTTTACCGAGATGTGACCCGGCGATGCACTGTACCGCTGGGGTCCTCACAGGTCAGACAGTTTGAGTCATGGCTGCTTGTGTTCCACCTGCATACATAATGCATGAGAGCATTTCTCAGCTTCACTACAGCTCTACCCACTGATCTGGAGTCAGTCATTCCAGACTTTTTGATCTCTGCTCACCCTACAGCTGTTTTACACGTTCTGGATCAACACTCCCTGTAGACCATCTTGCATGGTTTGGACTCCAAACTATTATAATATAAATCTAAATATTCAGGTCAGGGCTGTTCAGATTCGCTCTTGGAGGGTTCGCTCTCCTGCGCCTGAGTTTTTTCCAGCCCTGCTCTCAGACACATGCTGCTAATTTGCAAGTAATCTTTAAAGCATCGATTTGTTTGTTCAGGTATGTTCGAGTAAACTCCGAAGGACGTTGACCCTTCAGGAGCAGATTTGAAAAGGCTTGTTTTAGCCATCACAAACAGTTGCTATATCAAAAGATGTTTTTCTTTAAAGGAAAACACCACAGTTTTTCTATATTTTACTATCTTCTTACCTCAACTTAGACAAATGAATACATACCTATCTTTTTTCAATGTGTGCATTTAATTTTTGTATAGCGCGTCGTGAATGTTTTAGCATTTAGCCTAGCCCCATTCATTCCTTAGGATCCAAACAGGAATGAATTTAGAACCCACCAAACACTTCCATGTTTTCTCTATTATAAAGACTGTTAAATGAGTAAGTGTTCTTTAATGGGTTGTATTTTAGCCAGAATGCAGCTAAATTGGTGGAGCATTGCATTAGTAGCACAAAGGTCATAGGTTCGATTTCCAATGAACACAGATTCTGATAAAAACTCACTTTGTATAAACACCAAATGCATGAAATTGCAAAAATAAAACCTATTTTGAGGTCAGTTGCACATGTAAGCAATGTTTAATGCAGGGGTCGGCAAGTAACTTTGGACGCGGGCCAATTTTTTTTTGCCAGAAGATGGCGGGCCATTTTGAATTAGCGTAGGCTGTCTGATCTTTTGTTAAGCAACATTGTCTTTATTTCCTATTTAAAAGACGAAAAACGACATTAAAAATTGCAAAAAAAAAAAAAAGGTTGTTCTGGTGTTTCTTTGTCTTTTTGTGCCCGCAATAGGCCTATAATTGTGGAATATGATGGGTCCGTGAATCATTCGTTCCATCGTTGTTGTTTTTTTTTTTCAAATTAAAAACAAAACTAAAAACATGAAAAGCGACTTGTTTTCCATTATTTATTTCCTGAACTAAAATAAAAAAATAATAATAATGAAAGCTTTTCTGATTAGAAGATCGGAAAATAAATAGATAAATAGATCAGAAAAATAAGTCATAGAAAAGCAAGTCGACTGAAGGAATGATACACAGGGCCCTATTTGTAAACAGTTATTGTAAAATAATAATAGTCTGATAAAAAAACGGACTTCCAAAATAATCCGAGCCAGAAAATATTGCTGGCGGGTCACCTGTTGCCAAATAAATGTTTTATTTAATATCCAGAATGACCATTTCCCGATACTTTTGTAGTACCACCTCGGTTGAGGTCCAATATAGCTAAGCTAATACTAAAACGTGACATGAAAACCACCGTCATTCTCGAGCAAACCTGCTGTCATCTGTGCTTTGTTGTAAGTTCCCAAACTCCCGTTTAGCAGTGAAAACCATCAACAGTCTGACAATCAGAAACACCATACCAGTGTTTTGCAGACTTGCAGACAGCAGTAGGCAGTGCAAATATAACAACACGACTATAATCCCTCTCCCTCTGAAGTGGTACTAAACTCGATGAAATAACTAACCAAACCGAAGTAAAGTGAGCTGACATGACCCGACCCATGGGGTACTATGCAATGGAAAAGCGCCAAAAGGTACCAATGTATGCCTTTGAGGTACCAACCCAAGGACCCAAGTTTTGTACCTTTTTTTCTGATAGTGTAGGAAACACAGTGCTGCTGTTAAATTAACTTAGGGGGTTTTCACACCTGCCTTGTTTAGTTCGATTGAATCGTACCAGAGTTCGATTGCTCAGTTGGTGGGGTTCGTTTGCGCAGGTGAGAATGCAGCAATCGAAACTCTGGTGCGCACCAAAAGCGGACCAAACAAGCGGACCGAGACCACCTTGCAGAGGTGGTCTCTGTACGCTTTCAAAAGAACTCTAGAGCGGTTCGTTTTTGGTGAGAACACGATCCAAGATCGAACCGACCTAACTGCAAAAGTACTGCGCATTTTGGACTAAACCAGCTGCTGTAGTCAACTGCGCAGTGCATTATCGGATGAGGAAGTGTTTGTTGACCGTTTCTATTAGCAATATTAGCACAACGAAAAATCGCGGACATACCTGGAGTTGCGTGGAGGTGCGGGCGGAGCTTCGGAAATTTTTTTGTCTTTGCCGTTTGTAGTGCATTAAACCGTTGTTTTCAAGCCGCATCCGCGATTCATTCTGAAAATGAACAGTTTGTCTAGAGTGCTCTATACAAACTATGTATAACAACCATGGAGACATAATTACAGCGCGCAGACGTCTGTCCATGGTGTCTGCTGTATTATCCTTCTTTTGTTTACTTCCGGTGGTTCCGTTGGAATTTCCCGCACATTGATTCTGACCAATTGAGAAGCCGTTTAGGAAATACGTTCAAATACATGTGGCCAATGAGTGATGTTGATCTTATAACATTACAGAATTTTGGTTCGTTTCAACTGGTGCGGATCAGAGCAATAAGTGTGGTGTGAAATGGAACCAAATCTGCTAAAAAAGTTACAATGTATCATTTTTTGCTTTTGGTCCAGACCAAATGAACCGAATTACAGATGTGAAAATGTTTCTATTTGATCGAACAATGGGTTATAACAAACCAGCATTTTGGGTTAAAACAGCCCAGCACATGTTTAATTACAACCCAACAGTTAAAAAATATCCCAGCAATAAAAATGATTCGGTAAATCTGACATTTCCAGTTTTTTGTATAGCTGTTTTGGCTTTGTATAGCCACCCCGTGTAGATTAATTACCATTTGTGTGTAAATAGCTGCTCCTTGTGTAAATTAGATTTCATGACGATAATAAACTTTATAATAGTCCTCAATTGCCATATAATGTATGGCTGTCATTACAGCAAATAATCAGTGTAGAAACCCTTAAATCACATTATTATCTGTACAAAGCTGTAGGTCAGTGTGAAAGCACCACGCAAGCCTACTACTGCATTTATACTGCAACGCCCATCTTTTATCTGCTGTTTCTGCATGCATTGTGAAGCAGGCTTTAATTTTTGCCATTTATACATTAGCATGCATCTTCCTCATGCGCCAAAGCTGTCGACGGGCTAGAGTAGTTGGATTTGATTCTCTGTGTTATTGCTTTCGTAGCGAATACGAGGAACAATTCTGTACTGTCAGCTAGGATTACCCATGACATCAGTTTCTTAATGTCAGGTCTAAACTCCTAAGACACGAATGATACACGGTTCTCTGCTTCCACACAGCATAAAGGTACAGTAGATTAAAAGTCCTCCTGCTATTGATATCAATGAATATGAGGCACACTCCCTTAACTTCGTTTGATGATTTGTCCTTGTCGCTTGAATAGCTTATATGCATATTTTCTATACATTGCTGAGAACTGACTGCTGTAACAGTTAAAGCTGGGATTTGTGCATTCAGCTTCTTGTAAGGTTGTAGGGGTCGTGTAATAAAAGTAATTGTACATCTAAAGGGCAAAACAAGATGGAGTTAGGGGTCAGCCATCAGAAGCAGTAGGTACCATTCTACCGGTAACAAAAAAACACACCACATTCAGAGGAAAGATAATCATCCCCGTCCATCCCGTAGTCTCAAAGAATAAACACTGTCACATATAGTCCAGCTACAGTTCTCATAAGATTGGATGTATGCCAGAAAGTAAAGTGTTTAAGGGCAGTTGGAGCTCAACCAATAGAGTGCAATAAGCAGGGTTTGGGTCTCATTTTTTTTTTATACATTTATAATCACTTTTAATGAGAATCTATATCCATTTTAAAGTTATTATGATCTTTAAGGTTCTAAAACGAAAGAAAATCACACTCTTTAAAGGGGCAATCCACTTTTTTGGAAATATGCTAATTTTCCGGCTCCCCTAGAGTTTGATTTTTACCGTTTTTGGAATCCATTCAGCTGATCTCCGTGTCTGGCGCTAGCGCTTTTAGCATAGCTTAGCACAATCCACTGAATTTGATTAGACCATTTAGCATCGCACTTATATAACCAAAGAGTTTCCATATTTTTTTTTATTTAAAACTTGACTCTTCTGTAGTTACATTGTTTACTAAGATCGACAGAAAATTAAAGTTGCAGTTTTCTAGGCCGATATGGTTAGGAACTACTCTCATTCTTGTGTAATGATCAAGGACTGCTGTAACATGGCTACAGGAGGCGCAATGACACTACCCAGTGCCCGAAAATAGTCCCCATGCTTTTGAAAGTTACTCAGGGGACTATTTTTGGCTGCTGCGCAATAAAATTGCGCCTGCTGCAGCCATGCTACGGCAGCAAAGTCCTTGATTATTATGCTGGAATGAGAGTATAGTTCCTAGCCATATGAGCCTAGAAAATCGCAACTTTTCATTTTCTGTCGGTCTTAGCACACGGTGTAACTACAGAAGAGTCAAGTTTTAAATAGGAAAAATATGGAAAATCTTTCGTTATTTTTATCGCGATGCTAATGGTCTAATCAGAGTCAATGGATTATGCTAAGCTATGCTAAAAGAGGTAGCGGCAGACCTGGATATCAGCTGAATGGATTCCAAATAGGTACAAATTAAATGTTTAACTCTTGAAAAAAATGAAGTGTCCCTTTAATATCTTAATTATTTCTCCAAGACATCAACAAGATTAAATGGAGATCAACTGGACATCAAACCTTGACTTTACAGTAGTTTTAATATTTCTCCCAAAAGACCCAGAAATCTCACAAATGTCTTCATTACACGTTCAGAAAAATTGTAATTGTTTTTTAAAGATCCACCTTTAAAAAGATCCCAATATGTACCATTTACGTACCACTATGTATACATTTGGTACCAATAAGTACCTTTGAGGTACTATAATAGAGGGTATGCATGTGACGCCACCTTCGGCGAAAGTGACTGTGGTTACGCCCACTGAGTGGCAAAAGACAGAACGGCAGAATGAGGGTACAGTGTGAAATCAGCGAAAACACGGGGAACACGCATCTAAATTGGAAAAAGCTGTTGTGTACTTTTACTCAAGTAAAAGTAAACAATTTAATGTAATTAGGTATTAAATCAATTTTAATATGCAATATTAAATAATACACAGTATGATTATATGCTTTAGAATTTTTCCTAACACAAACACACTAATAAAGCGCAGATGCTTTGAAAATGTAACTAATGTAAGTATTGTCCACCTCTGCTATCAAGTCCAACTAAATTCAATTTAAGCTGATAATAGTCAGTTTTACTGGCATTTTCGCAGCAGCCACTATGAAAATCAGCCATTTTGTTGAACGTTTACCACTCAACAGGGCGTTCTCCAGCGTGGTCACGTGGAAAAGGGATGTCAATGCATACCCTTTATACACTTTTTTGTAACAATACTGTATGTACCTCTGAGATATAAATGTTTTAGGTGCAAAGATGTACATGACAGGGAACCGCCCCAGTGATAATTAATGACATCAGTTTAGAGGTAAATTTCGCTTTCTCATCAAGTTTACCGGTATTTTGGTACTGATGTGTGAATGAAATCTTACTGTGTGAAAGAACCTAATAAGAGACAAGGCAGAGCAGAAACAGAAATGTAATAATGCAGAAATTGTCTTACAAGGCCACAAGATCAGTCCCAAACCAAAAAAAATATCACTCATAATAATAGTAATGATGTTCTCTCTAGTAAATCATGCAAACAGCCTAATTCAGTTAAAATGTAAAGCAAATGATTCCTCACAAGCGGTACTATTATCAAATATTTGGCTACATCTGTCCCAGAAGATATTTTTGCATCAGAAATGTCAGCAGATGGGTGCTGTGGGAGGCGGAATAAACAAATGAGCAATTTGAGGCTGGGGTGAAGCGAATCACTCAGGTGCGATGCTGCTCGTCATCTAAAAAGAAAAGACACAATATGCTGTTACTGTCTAGTCAGGAGGAAAGAATACCGGCCAAGTGTTTAAGGCTTTCGGATAAACACCACCTGGAAACACACAAACAATAATAACGCTGATATCCCTATGGTTTTTCATGCAGCTGTGTGCTTGTTGGATTATAGGATTCATGTTAGCCCCGCATGCTGTTATGAGGTGGGATAGTGGAAGAAAACAAAGGAACAGATGCAGAGAGAAAATGCTTTGGAAATAAAACATGTCTCTGAGTACCCACAATTCCACAGTCACACACAAAACTTTCATACAATATAGCAGGTACCTTGCCAAAAACAAGACGAGGCTGTTTAGGGACAGGTATTTTGTCCATGTATCGGTTTTATTGCTTGTATGAGACCGTCTAGCATTTACAGTAGGGAACCTGTTAGAATTATCATTTCACGCCCTGTTATTTTGTGTTTTGTTTGGTCACACGCAATAGGCCCATCAAAACAATAGGCTTTACAGTGGCATTGCATTCTGGGATATGTGATCTTGTTAACCTCGGTCATTCAGTCCTCCAATGGCAGGGTGTTCACGCTAAGTGACTAAGATCTGGTGTAGCAAGAATAAAGTCAAACTTATTTCTAATAATTTATAATGAGATCCCCTTCTGACTTCACAAGGGGGGCAAATTTCAATTACCTATTTTTCACATGCTTGCAGAGAATGGTTTACCAGAACTAAGTTATTGGGTTGTTCTTTTTCACATTTTCTGGGCTGATAGAAGCACTGGGGACCCAATTATAGCACTTAAACATGGAAAAAGTCACATGTCCCTTTTAAAAAGAAAATAATTTGATGTTTTTGGCTTTGTGGATAAGTCAGTGCTCTCAGAACTTACATTCTAAAAAATGCTGGGTTATTTTTAACCCATTTGAGGCATTAAAAAAGGGACAACCCCAAGCCGCTGGTTTGTACAGTAATTTAACCTCAGCATCGTTTCAACCCAAAATGCTGGGTTGTTTTAAGCCATAGTTGGGTCACAAATAAACAAGTTAATATAACTGTGTATAGTAGTCTAAACTTATCACTTTGTGACCTTTAACTCTTTCCCCGCCATTGCGCCAATTAAGAATTAAACACTTCCCTGCCAATAACAAGTATTTCCGGCTTTCTGCAATACCACTATTATCCACCAGGTAGTGCTCTTCCACATCTTGTAAAACCTGAAAGTATCGCCCTAGGGCAAACAGCTGTATGTCCGTTTAGGTTTTGAGGATCACTCTGCATCTGATCTCTTTCAAAGTCCTTCACAAAAATTTAGTTGGATGAGAAATTCAAAAATCTTTTTAATAAACTTGTTTTAAAAACAAGCATCAGGTTTGTTTCAATGCACATAATGTATTTATGTTAATTTTATGCAATAAAAAATTACATTTGCACCATTTTAATTAAAGTTAAGACTAGGCGTCAGAGCCAATGGTGTAGTGGACAGTGCTCCGACATATGGTGCAAACGCACTTCTGGCAACCCGAGTTCGAATCCCGGCTTGACTGAATGGACCTGAAAATGTCAAATGGTGTAACCACCAATTGTGCCAAAGAATGAGAAATATTTAATATTTTATCCACCTTGATGGCATGTAAGCGTAATCAACTAAAAAATGAAAATAATATCATTAAAATATAATTTGATTAGTTTTTTGTAATTTTTGTCCTGACACACGAAAATGAAAACAGCCCTGCTTTCTAAATAATCTTCGACAAATTATGTAAAAATGTATGTAAAAAATCATATTACACTAAACTAGATGATTATATTTTACTCCATTGCTGAGTCCCAATTCGCATACTATCCGTCCTAAATAGTATTCGAAACTAGAATTAGTATGTCCCAAAACGTAGTATGTTGAAATGAGTATCCCAAAGATACCCGGATGGTCTACTATTTCCGGTTAGATTTCGAAGTGCAGATCGATCCACACTCTAACGGCTAATATTGCCCACAAACCAGTGCGTGCGGGAGGGAGGAGCTTTGTGGTGATGTAAATATGGCAGCCAGACGCAGCAGCGGAGATGCGCCCTCAGCTTTTAAGTGTAAGAATTCAAATGTTTAACCCTAATTAAAGTTATCTTTCATTGTCTCGTAATATTCGGTTGATGTTGTGAAAATAAAGTACCATGGCTGTAGTACTGTGTCATGCATGTGTCTTTTTTATGTATTTATTTTTATGTTTCTGTCTTAGATTTATACCTTACTATAAACCATTATGAAAATAAACACCTTTTACTACACTAATCATAGTTTAACCACACTGACTTATATGTAGTAATACTGTGGCTGTACAAATGTTAACTTTATTAAGAAATATGGTTACTAAACTTTTACTATAGTAAAAGCATGGTTCATTTTCATCGCGGTATTTTTGATTTGCATACATAAGTATAAAATAAGCATAAAATACGTTAAACAATAGTTATACTATAAACTTTAACTATTTTGACTTTAAAATAAGTAGCTTTCGTTACACACATTGTTGCACATGAACATCATAACCAGCCGCCTCACAAACGACCTGCGTTTGGTGTGCGTAACTAGGCAACCACGTTGTCGTTCACGTTGCATGACGTCATCGAAGTACGTCCCAGAACGTGCATACTCTTTTGATACACACTCAAAAGTACGTACATTTTCCTCACAAAAACAGTACATACTTTTAGGTCGTAGTATAAGTAGGCGAATTGGGACTCAGCACATATTTTTCAGAATATATTTATATTTTTATTTTAAAAAATACTAGTTACACCAATTTACATTTTTGCAATTATCCCCCAAATATTCTTTAAAAATTAAATAAAACCAGAAATCTTAGACTTGGTCCTCAAAAAAAAAGAATGTAATCTGCAAAAGTATTTTGAAATTTTACCCCTTTTACATTTAATTGAACCATACGGATACAAAATTATTAACATCAAATCATTCACCTATTATGTATGTTTATATATTTTAAGAAGAACATTTTCTGAAAGGCATTAAACTTTTGTGAAAATTATGAAAAATGCTGCCGCTGGTTAGCAACTTTTTTTAAAAACGCTGGCTGGGGAAAAAAGTTAATACCAATGAACAAACCCTTGTTTGTACTCTCTTCCTTTTTATAATATTTTTTTATATTATGTAAATCAATGTTATTCTTATGTATGTCACATTTTGTGCAGGTAAAGAAAATTCTAGACACTTTTTTTACTATATAATTAGAGTGACTGAACCAAACGACAATTTAAACACAGCCCATGTGAGTCCATCTGATGCTTCTGTAGCCATACAGTAGCATTGTATAAGAAAGTGGAAAATTGACATTGCAGTTCGTTCAAAATCAATAAACATTGATTTATTCAAGTTGGATCCATTTACCTGTTTCCATTCACAAAACCAATATGAATGATTTGTTTACGAATCAGACTGATCCGTTTTTTAACTTCAACTTATTGAATCATTGATCAGGTTAACAGCCCACATAAATGAAGCATTATCAGTGAATAATGATTTCAGCTGTCCTCACACAAATCTATTAAATGACTTAGAAATGTGTCATCTGGACCAATATTGTAATTTAAATGGTGCTTTATTGGCATTCCTCATTCACTTTTATACCTTAAAAACCTATTCGTTTATTTAGTTACATTTATAGTGCACTTTAAGTCTCCGTCTGATTAGGTTTGTTTGTTTCATGAGTAAATAAGGACCAACCTAAATCAAGTTTGCTCTGAAGTCCAACTGCACACGTTATACTCAGTATCATCGCTTTAAGGCAGAAATTAATGGCAATCTCCACTTTTCCTGTTTTCCTGTGGAGTTTCTCAGCATCAGCCTCTCTCTGAAGTACTGCCCTATACCTGAGGGCATTAACCTCAATATCCAAAGACTTTAGAAGTGTGTATTAAAGGTGGAAAGAGCAACACCAACAAAACAAAGCAAAGTGCTTATGTAGAAGGTAGCTTGACCTTCAAAACCTCTGAATACACTGCATATTTCCTTTATACAGGCATATATCCATATTTCAATATTGCATATGCATGTGTACAGACTCTTCATAATTGTCATGATTAAAACATATTAGGTTTCTTATATAAAAGCAGTAAAGGGTTTTTTCCACGACAGCACATTAAAATGATGGACAGAGAATTGCATTTTCTGCTCATGAATACTTTGATAGGTCAATGAATGATTCAGAAAGGCAAAGTGGAGATGCAGGCCCCAGGCGTTTGTTTTGATTAGTTTTCTGTTTGTGATGGAGACCTCATTAAAGCTCAACATCGGCCTCTACCTGTAACAGCATCACAGTCGACCTACAGCATTACTGTTTCCAATGCAGAAAGCTGGAAATGTGACACTGCCGTTGTGAATGTAAAGTTTAGGTCAAAGGAAACTTGAGATGGTTTATGCATCTGCCAGCACACCAGTTAATTCATCTTATAATACTGAAAAAAACTGTGTTGTTGAAAATCACACAAGATCCTAATATCTCCATTGTTCCCTTTCAGTCGGTCACTACGACGTCACGTCGTGACCGACGAATTGGGAACTCGCTTAGAGAGACCAATCTGCTTCGTATACTACTAAAACGCCAATGAACTTGGCATTGAGATATTTGCATAATGCTGGCGCCGCCCCGCCAGGTGCGTATATAAGGCGCACGTGCAAATATAGAAATCAGCTTTTTCGCTTCGAAAGCCAGCTTTATCTGACTGAGAAGCTACTATCTGCTCTTCTGGGAACGGTTGCTGAAGTTGATTGACAAGCAGTACTAACACAGCGGACGCTCGCAGTATTCCACTGCTCTGCATATTTTTTGTTTTGAGTTTAGTGTGTGCGTTGCCTTTCCCTGTGCGCATCATCAGCTGAGCACCTAAAGAGTGATTTCCCTAAAAGAGTGATACGTGAGAGCTCTGTGTCTTTTTAAAGACAGCCACTCTCTCGTATATTCGGAGATCAGCGTCCTTTTCAGGATTGCTTTTCGTCCGTCCGATCTTGGATGTGAGAGGTATAAGGGTTCCAGTTACGGTCACGAGCGCTGTCTTCATGCTTGGGCATCAAGCACTCTGAGGCTGCGCTCGTGGAGAGTTTTTGTTCTCTCTGTGAGAGCATAACCCTCTTGGATTGCGGAGACGACTGACGTTTCTACGGGAATGCTGTCCGCGTCTTTGCAGTGCTGACACCGCCATGGTGCGGCTGTCAAGCGCTCGCATGACGCTCTTCGCATCACTACGCTGAGGAGGACGGAGGATGCGTCCTCCACCTACCGGCCTTTCATCCTCAGCCGGTTGAGGTTCCGGTGGAGACGGCAGAGTCGTGTTCTACGATGTCTGCCGAATCCATTGGACCTCCTTCTGGTCCCGTTCACTTCTGCAGCATCAGAGGGGTGTCCAATTTTCCTCCGAAGTGGAGTCGTTCCGGAGATGGCGGCCGTGCCCGCTCGAGCGGCGGTAACGGTAGAGTTGGAGGGGTTAACCCCTCTCCGCCCGAACCGTACCGCCCACGTGATTGGTATTTCGGAGCTGCTCGGGCCTCTCGGTCCTCTGCTCCTGTGCCTTTCTTCCCGACGGCACGAAGAGCTGACGTGGTTTGCGGCCATCCGGCCGTTCAGCTTCAGCTTTCACCCCTCACCTCCCTCACCAATGGAGCCGCTAAGGGCAGGGACCCTTCAGTGGAGCGGGGGGTTGCGATGCAGCTGCGTTCCTGGAGGGACCACCCAACCCTTCCCTCCCGTGTTTGTAGATAGTCGTCCGGTTACGGGCGCTGTCCGTCAGGCATGCGGAGAGGCGGCTTCAGCCCTGCACGCAATAACGTTGCTACGGGTTCACCAAGGATTTACGAGGGAGGCCGCGACCTTCAGTCGTGCGATGTTCACGACAGTGGTTCAAGATCGCCACCTTTGGCTGTGTCTGGCTGACGGACGCAGGCGAGAACAACTTCTTGAATGCTCCTGTCTCACAGACCGGCCTCTTCGGCGAGGCCGTGGAGTCGTACAGCTCCGCTGCGCAGACTGAGGCGATCTCTGTGGTCATGCCCCGGCGAAGGAGAGCTGCCCTTGGTAAAAACCACCATGCCGGTTCCTCAGTCCGCCTCTCGCCGTCGGCGTCCTGCGGCGACCACCTCCGTTCCCCTCTTCGGACCCCATCTCGGCAGCGCGGGGGAACCGGTCGTCAGCAGCTCGCCCCGCCCGCTTAGCCGCTTCCCGTGAGATCGGGAGTTTAAGTGGCCAGTAAGCGGGCGACCTGGATTGGCAGAGGATCACTCTTCAGGAGACGGTGATTCGCTCCTTCCCCCGATAGAGGGTCGGGTGGAAAATTCTTGGTTTGCATATGTTCCACCGGCTGTTTAGCCGGTGCCCACTAACCACACACAGAGTGCATTCCTCTTCCCTCTTCAGGTCTCCAGAGGATCGAGAGAGCCGTGAGCGGGCACACACCAGCTCCTCTATCGCCAGCGGGTGTTCTGAGGAGTCCGAGCCCTCCACTCAGGAGACCGGACCACCAGCAAACCCGTCGGAGTCTGCGTCCTCAGCTGAGGAGACCGGACGACCGTTTCCCTCAGCGGGCTCAGGTCAGTGTCACACACACACATACTGTAGATGCTTATGCTGTCACGGCAGACGCACCGGCAGTCCCGCCTGTCCCGCCTCGCTGCCCCGCCGCGGGTACACCGGTAGTGTCGTTAATTCTCCTCGTACGGTGCCTGGGTGCTTGGCTTCAGTTCCCAGCCCGTTTCGTTGGGTTTTACGCACGATCCGCCTCGGTTACGAAATACAATTACCGGCACAACCCCAAAATTCTCGGGCTTTCGTTTCACTATAGTGAAAGTATCCGATGCACATGTACTGCGTGCATAAGTCGATGTCCTGCTGGCGAAGGATTTCGAGCCGGTCCCTCTTACCGAGATGATGATATGATGATAGGGTTTTCCAGCCTTTATCTCATAGTACCCAAAATACGCGGTGGGTTACGATTGATTTGATTTACGCCCGGCTCTACGGAGGTGGTCTTTTTTGGATGATAACGCCGAGGCTCGTATTTCAATATTCAGATCGGTTGCAGCTTTAGACCTGTAAGACGTGTACTTTTGTGTCCATCTCCCCTCGCCTTAGACCGTTTTTTCGCTCTGCGTCATGGGGTGGGCATATTAATATTAAGTACACCATTCGAGCTGTCTCTCTCTCTCCGTGTCTCCATGAAAGTGCTAGTCACGGCATTAAAATATCAGAGAGAGAGCGTTGTTCGCATTCTGCTTTATTTACGTTGACTTATAATAGCCCGTTCTTGGCAGACGTGCGCGAACACAAAGAGTTAATGCTTCGGCATCTCGCTCGTTTAAGTCATCAGGTCGACTGGGAAAGAGCAACTTTGCCCCGTGCAGAGGATCCTTTTTCTCAGTATGGAATTAGACTCGATCAACTAATTGGCGTGTTTTACAAGAGCGCGCAACTAGTCAGTTCTGACTTGCCTCGGTTTAATTCGAGGGAAGTACGCGGTCCCTCTGATACAATTTCAGAAGCTCCTGGACATATGACAGCATGCTGCAGCCGTGACACTGCTCGAGCTGCGTCATATGAGACCGCCTCAGCGTTGGCTTTACGATCGAGTCTCGAGGAGAGCGTGGCGCACCGGCATACATTGTGTAAACACTACACCTGCGTGTCATTTAAATTTCCCCGTGGTAGACCCAGCATTTCTGATAGCAAGATATGCCTCTGAGGGGTCTCCTGGCATTCTGTAGCATGCGATGCCCTAAGCACGGGATGTTCAGCCACGTATGACGGGCCTGCAGTCTGGGGTGTGCATAGCACCCCAACTGCCGCGAGCGGTGCGCTGTATATCTGGGACTTGTACGCTCCGCTATGGAGATGCGAGGGAAGGATGTATTTGTCGACACCGATAACTTTGCGACTGTTGCGTTATTTACCGTTAAGGCGGTTTTGCGCTCTCGTCACCTGTCGCATCTCGCTCGTCATCTCCTCCTTTGGAGTCAGAAGCATCTGAGGTCCCTTCGTGCCATTTACATCCCGGGATCGCTCAATACAGCGGTACGCGCTTCCGAGCTGCGCCCCCGGCGAATGGCGACTCCACTCCCAGACGGTCCAGCTAATTTGGAAGAAGTTCGGTTGTGCGTAGATAGATCTGTTTGCGTCGCCGGACGATACCCACTGTCGCCTATTTTATTCACTAACCGAGGGCAGCCTCGGCGTGGATGCGTTGGCACACAGCTGACCGCGGGGGGTGCGTAAATACGCATTCCTTCCAGTGAGCTTTATTGCGCAGACACTGTGCAAAGTCAGGCAGGACGAGGAGAGCCTTTTATTAATCGTCCATACTGGACGACCAAGAATTGGTTTTCATAGTTAATGCTCCTCGCGACAGCCCTCCCTGGCGGATTCCCCTGAGGAAGGACTTTCTTTCTTAGGAAGGGGCACATTTGGCACTCGCGGCCCGACCTGTGGATATCCATGTACGGTCATTGAGCGCGCGCAAGGTTTAGGTGATTTATCGCAAGCGGTATCTAACACCATCGACGCGGTTCGAGCACCGTCCACAGGACGGGCTTACGCGCTTAATGAAACCTTTTCGTCACCCGGTGCTCTTCGCAACGCGAGGACCCAGAGAATGCCCTTTAACATTATGCTTTTATATCTTTAACATGGGTTAGATGGTAGGCTGTCCCTCCGCCATTAAAATTGATATCGCCGCTATTTCTGCTCATCACTCACTTATCTACGGCAGATCAGTTGGCCAGCATGATTTAATTATTACATTTTAAAGAGGCGCTCGCAGGCTAAACCCCTCGCGCCCTCCCTCTTTTTTCCTGAGACCTGTCCATGGTGCCGAAGCCTTCAGGTCTCCGATTTAGCCTTTGCAGTTTGCGAGTCTGAAGTTTTTATCAATGAAAACTCTGACCCTGCTAGCATTGGCCTCCATGAAGAGAGTAGGAGATTTACATGCATTCTCTGTTGACGATTCGTGCCTTTAGTTTGGTCCTGCTGTCTCACTGAAGACCCAGACCAGGCTACGTGCCCAAAGTTCCCACCACTCCCTTCAGAGATAAGGTGGTGAGCTTGCAAGCGTTGCCTTTGGAGCAGGCAAACCCAACCGAGGCTTTGTTGTGCCCCGTACGCGCACTGCGATTCTACGTGGTCCGCACGCAAAGCTTCAGGACCTCAGACCAGCTCTTTGTTTGTTATGGTGGCCAGCAGAAAGGGAAAGCTGTCACTAAGCAGAGGATGTCTCATTGGATAGTTGATACTATCGCCCTGGTTTATAATTTGCAGGGCATTCCTTGCCCTTTAATTTGAGAGCGCACTCCACTCGGAGTGTTGCCTCATCTTGGGCATTAGCTCGTGGTTCCTCGCTAACAGACATCTGTAGAGCTGCTGGTTGGGCGACACCTAATACGTTCATTAGATTTTACAATGTTCGTATCGAGCCTGTATCCTCTCGTGTTCTGTCCTCACCAGGGAGGACACGGAGGGCAGACTCGCAAGTCGGCTTGCAGCCTCCGACTGAGGCTCCAAATTGTGTTTCAGTATGGAAGGCTAACAGAGCAAAAATGCGTAATGGTTTGATTTGCTCTCTCCACTGCCTTGACAGCCTTTGTTGCGGAGCATTGGCTGTCAGCCTTTCACTAGCTGTATTCTTACGAACCTACGTGTTTGGCCAGGGCCCCACATTGTGTCCCAACGGGTTCCTTTGTGAGTATTATTCCGTGGGGTTAATCCTACCAGCCCACGTTTCCCTTAGCAGAGCACTGCTTTGCTTACACAGCCACGGCTGTTATTTTTACCTCAACTACGGTTGACTTTCGCCCACCAATAGCCCTTAACGGGGCGGTGGCTTCCGCAGCGTCCCTATACCGCTCAGATAGGGCGCTTCCCAGTCGCTGGCACTACTGTGGGTTAAAGGAACATCTAGTTCCCGGCCTTCTGCCTTAAAACTTAATTCTCCTATCCTTAAGTGGAACCGGAGGGCTTTTTGCAGACACTGGAAGAGGTCAGCCCCTAGTGGCGTTTTAGTAGGGTTTCCCAATTCGTCGGTCACGACGTGACGTCGTAGTGACCGACTGAAAGGGAACGTCTCGGTTACGGATGTAACCCTCGTTCCCTGAAGGAGGGAACGGAGACGTCACGTCCCGTCGCCACAGGTGCTGCCACCTGCTGTTTAGGCCGGTCACCTTCCGGCTTTCTCAGCGAACAGAAGCTGATTTCCCTATTTGCACGTGCGCCTTATATACGCACCTGGCGGGGCGGCGCCAGCATTATGCAAATATCTCAATGCCAAGTTCATTGGCGTTTTAGTAGTATACGAAGCAGATTGGTCTCTCTAAGCGAGTTCCCAATTCGTCGGTCACGACGTGACGTCTCCGTTCCCTCCTTCAGGGAACGAGGGTTACATCCGTAACCGAGACGTTTTACACTGCAAAAAAATGACTTTCTTACTTAGTATTTTTGTCTTGTTTTCAGTAAAAAAATATCTAAAAATTCTTAAATTAAGATGTATTTTCTTGGTGAGCAAAACGACCTAGAAAAAAAGTATAGTTTTTAGACAAAAAATATACAATTAAACTGAATTTGTGCTTAAAACAAGCAAAAAAAAAAAATCTGCCAATGAAATAAGAGAAATTTTCTTAAAGTATGATGTCAAAGTGAATGTCAAAGATAAAATACATTAAAGATTTAATCTAAATGCATTACATTTTAATATAAGCACTTTCATAAAAATTCTCCTTAAACTAAATAAATTATCTAATTCATGCTATACACCAGTGGCAGCTGGCGACTTATTTTTTCGAGGGCGCTCGATGCGAAGTTCGTCACAACATGTATGTAGCCCGTCATGTGTGTGGTTTGTAATTTTAAAATATGTGTTCTGCGTGTCGAGTGATCCTATGTTCATCACGTGTTTTGTCAAAATAAGTGCCTGTTGCAGACGCATCTAAAAGGTTTATTAAAGCAATAAGCCCAAGAAGCAGTGGGTTACCAGTGCATTTTATAACAGCTAAGGGGCGTTGTTAGGCACGATGCGAAGCACTGTAAGACCACTGCTTCGCGGGGTTTATTGCGTTTATGAAACGGTTACTTCATATGCATAGCAGGGTTTCATAAAATGAAACACAAAAAAGTTGTAGTAATTATATTAGTACAAATATTACTCTTCCACCAAACAAAGTAGTTCCTCAGAATCAAGTGTGGCTGAAACAGAGCGTAGTTCCCAACCAACACAGATGCAGCAAAGACACAATGAAAATATGAATAAAGACTGTGGTGTTTATTTTATAAATCAACATTCATCTAATTTAATCTATACATTAACATTTATATCGTGCAACTGTTGAAGTGATGATCAAATATTCTTGGAAGCATGCTTAACTCTTTCCCCGTCAGTGTTTTTTTTTAAGTTTCCACCCAGTTTTAGTTTAATGCCTTACAGAAAAATGATCTTCTTTAAATAAACATAAAATATCATATGAAAGAACAGACCCTCCGCTTTAAGAAACCCATTTCATCCTACCTTCATTTGTTCTCTTATCACCTCTCAAATTCTATTTTTGTGAATAACTTTTGTAAGAGATCATATTCAGAGCCTAATCAAAGCTTACTTGTTGAGTGAATGGGTCAGTGTTTAAGTTGGGTAGGATCGCCACCCAGTGGGTAGCAGGAATATGAATTTGAGGTAGAAAATCCTCAGGGAATGTTTTCTCTTTATTGACAAGATGACTCAAAAATATTTATTGACATTTATCTGGATATCGCCTTTAATTGTGCAATTGTAGACAAATTAAAAATATGATTAAAGAGTGTGGTGTTTGTTTTCATAAATCAGTATGCAGCAACAGTGGCGCAGTGATACTTATGTAATGCGGTCTGAACCGTGGGTTTACCGGGGTATTTTATCACGGCTTAGAACGCGTTTCAACCAATTAGAACGAAGAAGCAGAACTGCCCGGTTTATAAGATAAAATAGACCTTCGTGTTTGCCAGATACTCGCATAATCTCATGCGTAATCTGAGTTTACTGTTAAGGGAGAGTCTCTTTTATCATAAATGGTTTTGACACGTGTGCCTCAGGCACTTATTTTGACAAAACATGTGATGCACATGGTTCACATGATGTAACAAACACATATTTTGAATACACAAGCAACACACGACACGCCGAACACATATTTTGAATTTGCGCCCCTCGGATGAGCAGTCACGAGCTGACACTGCTGTACACGTTTTGAAGCTTCATATATACCGAATGGCAAAAAGTCTCATTTTTAGAAACCTCTAAAGATAAAGTTGGTACTTGAACGAAACATAACTAAGAGCTCAATGAAATCTCCTGAGCTGCATAAGAGTTATAACATTTCCTCTGGGAAATTATGTAATGTAATATATGAACCCCTTAGTTCAATAAAGCGTACCACTTCCCCCCGCCCGGTGATGAATTGTGTCGATGCACCGTATTATTAAAGAAAACCTAGGTCTGAACAGATCAGACTTCTTAAAAACTGCTCTGTTCTAGTTTCTGTAAAGCAGATCTATTTTTACAGTCTTGCTACATTATGACCTCATCAATTGCTCATCCAATGGCAATCTTAGATCTTAATTCAGGAAGAAGAATTTGGCTAAAGACTTAAGGTTAACACCTTCACCACTTTTAAAGCTGTTACTCTCATCTATCTTGGTAATGACGTGAGAAAGGTGATTTGTAAATGAGAATTGCAAAACACAGGTCAGAATTGCACTACAAAATGCATTCAGTAATACAGCATTGATTTAATGCTCTATTCTTTCCTGCTAATGAGTCTTATTCATCAATAGATCTCTGCTGTGACAAATATTGCGTTGTATAATAATGGCATATCGGTCATTTGTAGGTAATGGCCACAAGTCTCATTTTTACCACGGTACAACATGAATGAGCTGAATCATTTCTTCCTAATGGCAGTATTTTACAATCAATTCTGTCCAGAAATGCTTTCTAGAATTATTCAGTTAATTGTCTGTGTTATTTTCCGTTGTGCTTTGCTCAGCCAGCCTTTTTTCCTTTTTAGAGGTATTTGATCATTATTATTGGGTCATCGATCTCCATCTCCAAAGTTTAAAGTGTTTTAAGAGGCAATACCGGCCACAGCGCCAGCAGTTCCGGATAAATAATCACGCCTAATGTGAAGATAAGCTCAGACTTTCACCTCAACGCACATTGTTTCCTCTGTGCGATCGCTGCGGTTTGTGTGTATGTTTGGGAGCCCGGTGTATAAATCCCCACAGGTCGACCTCAATGTATAATGACGGCACCGCATTGATTACACATGAGCGAGTCAAATCGATACGCTCCTTGGGTTGCAGAGTATAATTACTTTGGCCAAATCAAACACAACTCTCCATTGGTTTAAACAGAAGAAAAACAACAGGAATTGCAAATGTTGTTGTGCATCTCTGGAAGGTTTATAACACAACTTTAGTGTGAATTGAACTTTCTGCTGTATATGTGCTGTGTATATGTAAACTTATTTTATTCTTTTATTGCTTTTTTACAGTGGCAAACATACTTTGGAGAGAAGAAGGTATGCATTTCTTTTTTTAATACAATGCAAATATTAAATCTATAGTTTAATGTATTTCATTTACATTTTGTATGTTTCTATCAGATGCATCAATGTTATGCCTGACCAGTCATCTAATTTAATCTTGCACAGTCTGTGAAATCCAGGCTTACGTCTCATAATCTAATTATGAGATTTGGCGCATCAAAGTTTGATCTCACTCAATGATTTCAGTTGGATTTAAAGGAAAACACCACCATTTTTTTATATTTCACTATGTTCTTACCTCAACTTAGACGAATACATACCTATCTTTTTTCAATGCATGCACTTTTAATCTTTGTACAGTGCCTTGTGAATGTGTTAGCATTTAGCCTAGCCCCATTCATTCATATGGCTCCAAACAGGGATGAACCTAGAAGCCATCAAACACCTCCATGCCTTCCCCATTCAAAGACTGCCACATGAGTAGCCACACGAGCAAGTATGGTGGCACAAAATAAAACTTTTATTTGGAGCCATAGGAATAAATGGGGCTAGGCTAAATGCTAAGACATTCAAGAAGCGCTGTACAAAGATTAAAAGTGCACATACTGAAAAAGGTATGTATGTATTATTTCATCTAAGTTGAGGTAAGAACATAGTAAAATATTGAAAAACTGTGGTGTTTTCCTTTAATCTTTGACATGGCCTTACTTAGTTAATATAAAAAACATCAAAGTTATATTTTCAATTAATGTTTTTTACATTATATAGGATGATTTTATGTAGAAAACATTAAATCACAAAAAATGACTTTAGCTGGGTTTTCACAGACTGGGTCTCGTACTTTCATATAATAATCGCTTATGTATCATACTACAGGTCTGGGGATCGGAAACATGTTTTATGTGTTTTATGAGGACGGCATTAAAGTCATCCAGCCGGTGGCATGTGAGATTCAGAGACACATCAAACCCAGTGAGAAGCTTCTTGGCCTGCAGGTGAGCCATCTAAACAAATGCATATTCAATACTTGTACAAAAGAAAGCTTTGATTTCACATCCGAATTGTATAACCCAAAGTAAAGAGTTACATTTATGAGCAATGTTAATTTGTTAGTATTTTTAAAAAAATTGACTGAGAAATACAAGAGAAACAAAAGATGTGGTTGGGGTTTGTACAGTATTCTCCAGTTAACCCATACTGGTAGATACCTGAATCATCTTATCTTGTCCCTTGACAGCCATTTAAATGTAGCTATATATTCTGATGGAATAACATTTTTGTAAGTCACATCTATAAACGCAAATATTTCATTAATAGTTAGTGATGTTACACTTAAACCGAGGTTTTTGAGTTTAAGTGGGCGTGCCAGATGTAAATTAGCCTTTAATCGAAGCTTGTGTGATTCGAAATCACATTACAATGATAAACAAAGCAGAATGTCCCAACCCCAGAGGTTTTTTATGAGTTATTTCCCTCATTCACATTTTAGTCCCACATAATACTGTATATATTTTCCGACACTGTCAAAGCTTTGAATCTTAGTTCGAAACAGTTAGGGGAAGTATCGGTGCTTCATTCGAGTCTTCACTTTCCCATCACTATTAAAGAATTAGTCAATTTCCTTAAAAAAAAAATCAGGATAATTTACTAACCACCATGTCATCCAAAATGTTGACGTCTTTCTTTGTTCAGTCGAGAAGAAATTATGGGTTTTTTTTTTTGAGGAAAACATTCCAGGATTTTTTTAAATTTATTGGGCTTTAATGGACCCCAACACTTAACAGTTTTAATGCAGTTTAAAATTGCAGTTTCAACACAGCTTCAAAGGACTCTAAATGATCCAAACGAGGCATAAGGGTCTTGTCTGGCGAAACGATTGTCATTTTGGCAAGAAAAATAGAGAATATGCACTTTTAAATCATAACTTCTCATCCACCTCTGGTCCTGTGACACGCCAGCGCGACCTCACGTAATTGCGTAATGCCGTGGAAAGGTCACGTGTTACATATATGAAACGTACATTTGCGGACCATTTAAAACATTAAATTGACACAAAGACGTTAAAATTAGTATCATTCGACATAACAACGTCGAAACGGTTCTCTTTCTCCACACTTGTAAACACTGGGGCGTAGTTTCGATACGTCATCCGTGACCTCTTGACGTGATGACGTATTACGTGAGGTTGCGCTGGCGCCTCACAGGACCGGAAGAAGACGAGAAGTTGTGGTTTAAAAGTGCATATTTTTATCTTTATTGCCAAAAATGACAATCCTTTCGCTAGATAAGACCCTCGTTTAGAGTCCAATTTTAAACTGCATTAAACCTGTTAAGTGTTGGGGTCCATTTAAGTCCATTAAAATGAGAAAAATCCTGGAATGTTTTCCTCAAAAAACATAATTTCTTTTCGACTGAACAAAGAAATACATCAACACCTTGGATGACATGGCGGTGAGTAAACTATCTGGATTTTTTAAAGAAAATTGACTAATCCTTTAACTTATTCCCCGCCAGCCATTTTTTTGAAAGTAGCCCACCAGCATTGTTTTGTGATTTCACAAAAGTTTCACAAAATGCCTTCCAGAAAATTTTTCTTCTACAAATATATAAGCATACAAATTTATCAAATAAATTAAAAACCCTCTGCTTTCAAACCAACAATAAACAAAACAAAAAAAAAACAGGAAAAAGTTTTATCCTATCTATTTTTTTCTCTACTTATAAACTACAATATGGTTATTTTTCTTTAAAAATAAAAAAATTAGCAAAAAGCTGAAATAATTGCATTTTTGTAAAGGAATTTTGTTAGAGATTAGATTCAGAATGATTATCAAAACATACACAGATTTTAAAATTGGTAAATAACATTTTGGCTTCAGTTTTTTTATAAATTGGGTAAGTGCGGCATCTAGTGTATAAGTGGTATTGCAGATTAACATAAAAATTAATCAGGAACATGATTATTTTATGCAAATGTTTTCTCTTAATTGACGAGATAACTCGTCAATTGCGGGGAAAGGGTTAAGAGTCCCAAATTATTTTTGAACGGCACTAAATGGATGTTTCTAGTCACCTGCTTTTGACATCACAGCTCCATATCGATGCTCATGAAGGCTTTGAGACTGTGTGTGTGTGTTCTTATTGTGGCTTTATTTTATCTGTGTTGTCATTTCCTTGAGGCCTTGAGAGAAAATCCAATGGGATTCATGGCTCAGGTGATTGCTTGCTTCCAGAGCAGACCTGCACTACCATTAAAATGAATGAGAACCAAAGCATTGCCTAATGCCTTTATGAAGCGCTTTCAGTTTCATTTCCTGCTGCAGCTTCTCGGGTAAACTTAAGCTGAGATCTGCCTGTCTTGGCATGACCAATATTTCAACTGCAATCCTAATTAGGATCACAGCAAGCCTCGTGTGACTGCAGTAGACATGAGTTGAACTCCTCCCTTCAATACTCACATCGCTTACAATCCCGTTTAAAGCTGCACATCATTTCTTGGCTCTTTCTGATAGACAGCTGTTAGATTTATACACGCTATTAAGCGAGCGCCCTCCTCTTCTGTGCGGTTTCATCAGGGCTGGTATGCTGATGAGATGACTGTGTTTGTTTGGTGCTTTAGGCTGGTGAGAGCTTGAGTTTCCAGTCTTGGGAGAGGCAGGAGGCCTCTATTACAACATCAATCAAATGCCAGCAGGCCCCTGTCAGGGGAAGAACGTTTAGAGAACATTATGATATGTTTTCCCTACGTCGTGCTTGTGGGAAATCACTGTCGCATCTAATTCAACCCTTCTTAAATTCTTTGATTATTATAAAGATGAGACGACTCGTTGGTGTTACGCTTAATGGCAAAACACTATGGTCACATGGACACATATATTGTTTTGTTATCTATACATAGTTTACGGTTTATTGGGTCCATATTTGACCCAACTATAGGTAGGAACACCCCGTTTTCTGTTTATTATTACGAACAGTAGGCAAAAAAGTGCACCAATGGCCTACTACTTCTGGCTACGAAAATGACTTTCTTCCCACTGTGCAAACTGATGTCCAAACAAAATTTTTTGCACATCTTTTTTGCATGTCCAATTTTGGTTCACTGAAGGTGCAGACTGTGACGCCAGATGACGTCTTTTTTCCGAAGTCTACTGAACGTCCAGTATTGATGTTCATTGGACCTCTGTATTAACAAATTACACATTACATCCAGGACTCCCAGCATGCACTGTGGTGTGAATAAATTAACTTTTTTACTATTTTCTTTGTCACCATTGTTGAGATTTATACTCTCATTCTTGATGTTTGTTTTTTAAATGACAGAACAATTTAATTTATCTGTCAGAATGATAAACTGCTATTTGTGCTGGATCTCCTAGTATCACATTATTAACAGAAAAAGATACTTTCAGTTGATCAAACAGTGAATTAATAAATTAACTCACTAGATGATGATCTTAAGCATCAACACCACTGTGATTGTTACATTATTGGCTGCTTTTTACCACAAGAAACATGTTGTAGCAGCCAGAGGAAAGCTAGCAAACTCAGAGTCAAGGATCCAACTAAAACAGTCACTGATCACTATAATGGTGACTTTAAATGAAAAAACAGCAACATACAAATCTAATAATTGAATACAACCAACAAACGTTCTTAAAACATAAAAAACTGTACTAGAAATACATTTAATGGACTTTATTGAACAGAAATATACCTTTTGCCAGGTTTTCATACACTGTAAAAAATACTTTGCTGCCTTAATTTTTTTGTTAAATCAACTCAGATTTACAAGTCATGTCAACATAGATGAGTTGTCACAACTTATAAAATATAGTTGAAAAAGTCAACTTCATTTTATAAGTTATATCAACTCACCTGTAGTTATAACAACTCATTCTAGTCAAGATAAATAATAGTAAGTTAAAATGACTTGTAAATCCGAGTTGATTCAACAAAAAATTTTAAGGCAGCAAAGTATTTTTTACAGTGTAGATTTTTCATTGGCTCAAGTATAAAATATAGATAATATAGATTTGGATGAAGGAAAACATTTCTTTAGTGAATGATTTTTTTTGTAGTGGAGACAGTAAAACTTTTTTTGAGTTTTAAGAATGAAAAAATTTTGAAATTGCAAGTTGTGTCAACTTCAAAAAAGTTAAGTAGAAACAGCAACACCACGAAATCAAGTCGTGTAGACATCCAGAATTTGTCTTGGACCGACGGATGTAATATAGACATGATCTGCACGTCCATTAGACGTCTAATGTTTAGTGGGTTACTTTTTGTCTTGTTTTAAGTACAAATATCAAAAAATTCTTAAATCAGGATGCATTTTTTTGATGAACAAAATGACCTAAGAAAAAGTCTAGTTTTTAGACAAAATAATATCAAATTTAAGTGAATCTGTGCATAAAACGAGCAAAAAATCTGCCAATGCGGTAACAAAAAAAATCTTGACCTTCTTTTCAAATTACTTCATTCAAGAAAAATTCAAGAAAAATTTGTTTACCCCATTGGCAGTTTTTTTTTTTTTTTGCTTGTTTTAATCACAAATTCATTGAAATTTTTATATATTTTGTCTAAAAACTAGATTTATTTTCTAGGTCATTTTGGTCATCAAGAAAATGCATCCTGATTTATGAATTTTTAGATATTTGTACTTAAGACAAAAATACTAAGTAAGAAAGTCATTTTTTGCAGTTTAGATATTAAAGTGTCCTTACTATCCCATGAGGCCACATGAGCTGAGGAGTCACCTTTTAAATATAATAGGTCAAAGGACCACTGCAAAAAAAAATTATTTTCAAGAAAAAAATTCTTAGTATTTAGGGGTCAAGCCCAGAATGGATACTATATAGAATGTACTTTGTTAACAATAAAGCAGTAGGTCACAGTACACGATTTTGGATGCGGCAAAATGGGAAAAATTTTGTTTATTCTTTGTTTGCCCATGATTACATAGTATAAGCATAAAAAATAACTGTATGTGCTTCAAAGCCGGTAGTTCTTGCTTATAAAGACCACTTTCCACTGTCCTTAGACCAGACACATCAAGTCCCATCAGTCTGTGATTTGACTTGATTGTCATTGACAGCTCTTGAGTAGCCCAGTCAACAGCATCACCACAGGAGCTGCCCCCTTCTTCACAACCTCTGTGGCCGTCAATCAAACAAACTCGCACCTTTTTAACCATGGCAACTTCTGCCTCGGGCCAACCAACCACTCACTTTTCTCACAGGGTTTGACTCTATGATGACATTCTGTCCTGTATCAGTTCAAATCCACTAAGTCGCTTCCTCTGAGGCACTACACACTCTTAAAATATTTGACTTTTATAGTTTGGTGGATTTTGAAAAACGAATTTCTATGTGCGACCTCATGAAAGCTTGAAATTAAATACGCAAATAGTGGCAAATAGGATTATATTACCGAATGCACATGAATTACTCAACAGATAAGAGAGTTTTACCTTAAGCCTGCAAGCCTTGCAATGCTTCCAACTTGAAATTTTTAGGGCTGATCTCAGCACTTGAAAACTGTATACAGCTCCAAGAAAATAATGATCAGTTGATGCTGCTCTCTTTCAAGATACGTTCAATCTAATAATCAATTTCGATGAACCTTTCTTTTGAATCTCTAAAGGAGGAGGTCTGTCCACAAGTGGAGGGCGAGAAAGATCAGAAGTGTATGTGGACATCAGCAGTCAATGTGAAGGACAAATTCATTTACGCCACTCAGCCTCTACTGAACAGGTTGCTCATTGTAGACATCCAATCCCAGAAGGCTGTTCAGGTCAGTAAATCAATAACCAAATACATTACTCTTGCAAACATACCATAAACTTTGATTTGATTTATAGTAATGATGCCGAGATGAAGCGCGGTTACAGATACTGTACCAGATATAGATGCAAATATATTTTATGTGTTCGTGTACCGCATAATTCATAACCCTTAAATCACTTTAGGTGCAAAGCGTATTTATTATTACAGTTTTAGTTGATATATTTTCATGTACATTTATACATCAGATTTAATTTGCTATGCATTTTTTTACAACAGGCACTCTATAATCTCCATCCAGCCAAGAGCATTAAAGATCTGCTCTAGATGTACACTAGTTGAATATTGCACTGAGCATGGTTTTCACTCTCAATTCAACCAGTTAAACTTTTTTAAACTTGTGATATAAACTTCTCTTAATATACACATTATTTTTAAAGGTAGATGCCTGATATCTGGGTGGTTTGGCTTTGGGGTTGTCAGGCTGAAAGTGGTGAATGCCCAGATATGCCACCAAGCCCTTTTTCACCTCAGTAGTCCACAGTATGATTCCTCATGATGTGTTGGCAAGGGACAGATTCATTATTTGGTCACCTGGGGGTTTGGTTATCATTAGCTCAGATTAGCAAGACCTTATTAGCCACCTGATGTTTTAGGGACTGAGGAAAAGAGAGAAGGAATCCAGTTTCTATCTTGTTATTTATTCTATGTTTGACAGCTACAATTGATGTGTAAGTCACATGATGCATTATATATTGACCAAATTATTTTTTATCACTAAACTTCGTAAGATACCGCAGGCTATTCACTTATCTGTGCTGAGGTATTTTAACATAGTGTAATCATGGTGTAATCCTCTGAAAGAAAGGTAGTATGAGCCAACACATGGCAATTTGTACTTATTTTACAAAATGTTTAATTCGCACCAATTTGCATTAATTCGTACAACCACATTCGTATGGTTTTGTACAATTTGCTTTCGCCCTGTGACTTTGGGGTTGGAGGCGGGGTTAGAAGTGGGTTTTTTTGGTGTGTTTAAGTGGTTTTATACAATTCACTTTGTTTGAATTTATACAAATTACCCAACTTGTAAGTAATGGATTCTTACACTGCAAAAAATAATTTCAAGAAAAAAATTCTCAGTATTTTTGTCTTGTTTTCAGTAAAAATTCTTAAATTTAGATGCTTTTTCTTTGACAGATTTTTTTTTGCTTGTTTTAAGCACAAAATCACTTAAATGTGATATTTTTGGTCTAAAAACTATTTACTTATTTTCTTGGGTCGTTTTGCTCATCAAGAAAAAGCATCTTAATTGAAGAACTTTTAGATATTTTTACTGAAAACAAGACAAAAATACTAAGATTTTTTTCTTGAAAATCATTTTTTGCAGTGTTGATGATCAAAACGACCCAATAAAATAAGTCTAGTTTTTAGACCAAAAATATCACATTTAAGTGATTTTGTGCATAAAACAAGCAAAAAAAATCTGTAAATGTTTTTTTTGTTGCTTGTTTTATGCACAAAATCACTTAAATTTGATATTGTATGTCTAAAAACTAGACTTATTTTCTTGGGTCATTTTTCTCATCAAGAAAAAGCATTTTAATTTAAGACTTTTCGGATATATTTACTGAAAACAAGACAAAAATACTAAGAATTTTCTTGGAAATAATTTTTTTTGTCTTGTTTTCAGTAAAAATATCTAAAAAAATCTTAAATTAAGATGTATTTTGTTGATGAGCAAAATGACCTAAAAAATAAGTCTAGTTTTAAGACAAAAAATATAAACTTTAAGTAAATTAGTGCTCAAAATAAGCAAAAAAAAAAACTGCCAGTGGAATAAGAAAAATATTCTTGAAATAAATGTACTTTTTTCATAAACGCTTAATTCAACAAAAAAAAATTGTTCCATTGGCTGATTTTTTTTTTTTTTTTTTTTTTTGCTTGTTTTAAGCACAGATTCGCTTAAATATTATATTTTTTGTCTAAAAACTAGACTTATTTTTTAGGTCATTTTGTTCATCAAGAAATTACATCTTAATTTAAGAATTTTTAGATATTTTTTACTGAAAACAAGACAAAAATACTAAGTAAGAATGTCATTTTTTGCAGTGTGTATGTGCTAGAATAGAGTCAACACCCACATGAAGATTGAAACAACAAACAATTGTGAATTCGCTATATAAATTGAACTGAACTGAACTGAACTGAACTGAACTGAACTGAACTGAATTGAATTGAATTGAATTGAATTGAATTGAATTGAATTGAATTGAATTGAATTGAATTGAATTGAATTGAATTGAATTGAATTGAATTAGATTGAATTGAATTGAATTGAATTGAATTGAATTGAATTGAATTGAATTGAGCGGTAGACAATGAATACACTTTGTTTTGATTTTAAAGGGCCCCTAACAGAGGTGTTTTCAGCAATATAAAAATAGTCTTTAGTATTCCCAGAATCTGTCTGTAAAGTTTCAGCTCAAAATACACCACAGATCTTTCATTATACAATGTTGAACATGGCCATTTGTGGCTGCAATGAAAAATTTTTGTGTGTGTTTCTTTAAATGCAAAGCTTCTGTTCCCCTCCCCGTATGCAAAGTAGGTGGTAAAGGACTAACACATGTGCTTTGGACTACATAAAAACATGTGTCTTTGGCAGAAGGTTAAACTACGCGCTCATAAGGCGCATAGTGGGTGGGGCGAAATCAGTGTGACATCACATTGAACGGGCATCCCCAAAAGCCTGTTTTGTGTTACTGTTCCGGTTTAAAGGAGATTACACAAAAAAGAATTGATGGATTTGTTTAATTACAGGATGTTTCTGCACAAACACTGGCGACTCATTTTCTGCTAGAAACACATTTAAAAGTGCATTTTCTAGGTTAGGGGTGCTTTAATGCCATGTGCTGTTCAAACAAGCTGTGCGAAATACTTTGTGGAAAATAAATAACAAATGCCACATCAGGTGAATATCAAGCACCTGAAGAGAAACAGAGACTATAATCATTTTTGCAGTGTGCAAATTAAATTTTGTCATATTTGTGT